>NC_079397.1:13991669-14234169 GCF_029220125.1 Pseudoliparis swirei | reverse complement strand
TCTACCAAACGTAGTCACATATTTAAACACACCCCTATCTCTACTTCTTCTTCTTCTTCTTCTTCTTCTTCTTCTTCTTTCCCCCCCAGAGCATGCTCATTAGTTCTGCTATCTTGGTGTTCGATGGAGCCTGTCCCCCACACCGGCCCCCTCAGAGATCCCACTGGAGCCACCGTGGAACCTCTGATTCATCAATCTCGCTGCAACTGGCAGGAAACTGACCCGAAGGGCATGATCCCTGGGGGCCGCCTGGAGCCAAGATGGGGCAGGAGAGCGAAGAAGAGTATCGAAGCCGGTGGCAGGTAAGAGCTTTAACAGATAAAAGGAGTAAAGAGGGTTGTGCTGAGAGGTGGAGGAGGGTGGACTCTTTCTCCCCCTCCATCGTTTAGAACAAAAACCCTACAGCAGTGCTACGTTATCACGAGGCCATCTCTCTCTCGTGTGTGTGTGTGTGTGTGTGTCAGAGACAGAAGCAAGCAGGGAGCCGAAAGTACATGTCATGGTACTAAGCTGATGCACTAAAAGCACAGTAAAGGGCACAGGGGTAAATAAGCATTCAACAAATGGATCTGGCTATTTGTAATCCCCTAACATACCTATGCCTACACAAACACACAAAACACACACGCAGCCAGGCGTACACACATACAGATCAAGGTGCAAACACATCGACTCTCTTTCAATAGTTTAAAGTTGAAATGCCAGTAAAATGGTGCGCCTGCTCGATGGACTGGTTACCTTCGCATTGAAAATGCGGAAGGTTATGTTTTGATCGCCGTGTATTCATTTATTTATTTGTATGCGTGTTATTCGCATAACACAAAAAGTATTAAACCGAATCGCATGAAATTTGGTGGGATGATTGGTTATTATCCAGGGACCATTTGATTAGATTTTGGGATCGATCGGGTCAAATGTCAAGGTCATGAAAAGGTCAAAATCTTCTTTTTACCAAAGCACGGTCAATTTTTATCCAATTGGCATGCAACTAATGCCAAAATGTTCATAATTCAAAGCCCAATCTTGTGATATGCGAAGGTATGCGCTCTACTGAGTGCCCGTTCTAGTTTTCTATGTCATTCACCTATTCATACAGGCATGCAATGGGCCACCTGCCTATCAGGACACCCAGTCACACATTGATGGCACAGCATCGGGAGCAAGTTGGGGCTTAGGACACATCGACGTCGAGCCGGGGATCGAACCGCCGATCTTCTTGGAGGGAGACGACCCGCTCTACATTCTGAACCACAGTCGCTCTCAAGGACTCCTCAGCTTGAAGCTAACTCTTTGAATGCAGATATGCATGAAATGTTTGCTCCCAAAATATTGACATTGGCCTTGAATTGAATGGGTTGTATCCGGGCAGACTGCCAGCGCAGCAGAAAGATAGATAGATAAGATATATACTTTATTAATCCCCAAGGGGAAATTAGTTCTCTGCATTTAACCCATCCTTAGTTATTAAGGAGCAGTGGGCTGCAGTGGGCTGCAGTGATGCGCCCGGGAAGCAACTGGGGGTTCAGTGCCTTGCTCAAGGACACTTCGACTTGCAACTAATGGGGAGAGCCGGGGTCGAACCGACAACCTTGGGGTTGCAGGACGACCCCCTTACCCCACTGAGCTACAGCCGCCCCAAAAAAAGAAAGAAACACCCCCTGAGCTTTATAGTCATGATAAACCCTCAGGAGCTGCACGTGTAACCACTGTCCTCTTGTGAAGGCCTTGGAGCAGCACAACTTAAGCAGCGGAGGTTCAGTGCCTTGCTTAAGGGCCACATTTATGTAGTCGGCAGAGAGTGTTGCTCATTCAGTTTCTCAACCTAGGTTTTCCCTTTCTGGTCTAGGCACCCAGTCCAATCTGCTTCTTTCGTCAGCAGATTGAATGAACCCCCTTCTGTTCCTTGACCTCTCGTCCTTTCAAAATAAAATACAATTTGAAATAAAATGTGAAGAGCAGCAAATCCTTAATTTTTAAATCCTACTAAACTCAAACCGACACCACCAATATACAACATCAATAAACCAACCGATCATTCCAGACAGATCACACATTAAAATGTATAAATCTGTGTGTACCATGAAACTGACGCGTTTGTGTGTCCATGGACACAAGTGAACAATGTACAGTGCTTCCAAAACACACCCATATAAACCTGTTTTACTGCATTGATGAGTCATTGATGACACACACACGCACACACACACACACACAAACACACACACACATCATTAAGTCTTCTGCTCCCTGTGGTAATGGTGATTTACGATCGCCGTTTCTGAAGACTTATATTGTCTCGCATGCAGAGAAGACACACACAAACCCACAGAAACACACATGCACGGACATATGCACGCCTAAAATAATTCCCATGCACAGTTAGAAAGAAACACACACTAAGCAATTGGGCTGGGGTCTGTTTTAAACTAGAGGACTGGACTAAGAATGGGTAGCAAGACCCGCGGGACACACACACACACACACACACACACACACACACACACACACATACTGCCGCTCACTTTCCCCCTGTGGGTACGGACACACAGCACATGCTGGGCCGTTGTTGAAAGCTTAGCAGGATTAGCTGCATGATCTCAGCACTTTTTGAAAAATATACAGTATATTTTTAAATTTGTTGTGAGTTTTGGCTCAATAACAGCAGAAAAGCAGCTTTAGATTAAAAAAAGATTCAGATTAAACAGATTTCAGCTCCGTTTAGCAAACAAGTCATCAAGGTGTGCTATGTACACTATATGGCAAATAGTTTATGGACACACTTTTGGTGTGGGGCTGTATTCAGTTACTTCCAATTAAGGAAAAACGACAGCGATATTTTATGTATGCTTCTAACTTTGTTTCAATAGTTTGGCGAATGATATTTCCTGTTTCCACATAAAATGCCCCAAGAAATAGTTTTCTGAGTTTAGTATGCAAGAACCTGACTGGCCTGCACATAGTTATCGAATATCTTTGAGATTAATTGGATCACCCTTCCCACCATCAATGCTCGACCTCACTATTGCCCTTGTCTCTGAAAGGGAGAAAATAGATTGCAGCCAGAATCCAATTTTTTTTTTATGGCAAGCATTTTCCAGACAGTGTTATAGCAGCATATTAATATCAATACTTTTTGGGAAGAGATATGAGTATGTGATACGAATGTCCATACTTCTGGGCACAGTATAATCGAATAAAATCATATCAAATCCAACATAATCCTCTCCATTATCTATAATAAAGATCCAATAGACTTCATTTTGAATGCTCTAACTCTCAACTCATCTGAGTGTATTTTTTTCTGAACTGCCTCTCGCAGACAGACACAAACCACAAGAACATGTTGCTCATGTAATAAACTTGTGTAATGGCACTGAGCTCATTCTAGCTCGTTTTAAATAGTCTCCTCGGAGAAGGTTGACTTTGCCTTTTAAAACCGGTGCTGGTGATTTGTGAGTCTCCTGTGAATTCTCAGGGCTTGTTTTCAGTGAAGCGAGCAGTAGCAAGACGTCTCTGCCTCGTTTTACTTCACATTTTGTCCACTTTCTGCCCCCCCCCCCTTGCTGTATTCTCCCGTAGTCTTTTTCTCCCTTTTACATCTTGAAGCTATCAGTGTCTTGGTAGCAAGACAACAGAAAGGCAACACAGCACGTGGAGAAAACATACCCACAATTCCATGGCTGTGTCCAACACACACACACACACACACATACACACACACATTACTGACACAAACACGTGTCGATAATTCCATTCTGTTAACTAGAACGGGCACTCGGTAGAGCGCATACCTTCGCATATCACAAGATTGGGCATTGAATTATGAACATTTTGGCATTAGTTGCATGTCAATTGGATATAAATTGACCGCGCTATGGTAAAAAGAAGATGTTGACCTTTTCATGACCTTGACCGTTGACCCGATCGATCCCACAATCTAATCAAATGGTCCCCGGATAATAACCAATCATCCCACCAAATTTCATGCGATTCGGTTTAATACTTTTTTACTTATGCGAATAACACGCATACAAATAAATAAATAAATAAATAAATACACGGCGATCAAAACATTACCTTCCGCATTTTCAATGCGAAGGTAACTAGCTGGCAGAAAGCCTATCTTAGTGTTTCCAAGGCAACGCGTTAGTACATTTAGCGACACTTGTGGTACATTATGCGTCCGGAGATATTTTATGAAAACAATATTGAAAGCATATGGAATTGCAACAAAGACACGAACGCACTTGAAGTTGTCTTGGCAACACTTTGGTTCTCCTTCCTCTCTTCGCTCTGACAGCTCTGTGGCTTCTCACGGTTGTTCATGTGAATGTCTGTGTGTATGGCACATGCATACGTGAATGATGATGTGTGGTTGACGTTGTAATCTTGTGCAGTCTTGCACCGCACCTCCCAGGGAGATTCCAGGGAACACTTCAAACTCAACATCTGCGTGCACGTTGATGTGCCAATACTTTTAACCCAGCATAGATTTGTTGATGCTGATGCTCGGCCGTAGTCGGAGGAGAAGACTGTCCTTTTTCTCATTTTTTTGTTTTTGTCAAAAACCCAGATGAAAAGACAGAAACGACATTCTATCCTCCATATGGGGTCTGCCAGTGTACCACCTTGTGGACGACGTCGGATGTCTTTAGTACCGAGCAATCTGCTATATGAGGCTGTGGCTAGAAAGGAAAAAAAGTTAGTTGGATCAATTCCTTGTTGGTTTTGATCGTGTGTCCTGTCAAATGAGTAAAATACTCCCGAAACATGTGCGAAGAATAAAATGAAAGAAGTGAAGAAACACTTCACCTTGTTCACCAAGTATCTGTGTGTGTGGCTCTCCTGGGGTGTTCGAGGAAGCTCTGACACAAAGCGATGCTGAAGGCTAATATGCGAAATCCATAATCATAAAAAAATGCAAACACATAACACAATGTTCAATACAAATTCAATACAATCGACAGGCCACTCAAAGCAAAGAGTTCTCATAGACTGTTACCCCTGTTCTCATAGTTGTTGTTCTTCATCTCACTGGATGGGAAACATAGAGAAAGAGGCAGAGAATAATGACGAAGAAGGAAAAGCAAGAAGGGAGAGAATGATGAAAGTGAGAGGGAAAAGCGTCACTAATGTTTCCTGCTAAAATATTCAGACTACTGCCGCATGATGCGTCACCCTGTCCCACACACACACTCGCACACACACACACACGCACGTGTACACACTGAGCAAGAGCCGTTCCGAGCCCCTCTACCCAGAGTCACTCTCGGAGGAGCAAACAGGAGCTGGCGGCCATATTTGACCATGTTAAACTTCCCGTTCACACGCTTTTCTGACTCATGAACGCTTAATAATGTAGGAAAGGGAATAGGAAGAGAAATTCAATGAGCAAAGCAGAGCAAATCGCTGCTGCTTGCTTTGTAGACACATTATTCTGAGAATTTAACAAAGACTTATTTCTCCACCATATTTAAAGACCAGTCGATGTAGACTTCACAGACAATAGTTTGTGTTGGTGTGCATATACTTGTGATAATAAAGGTCCACATTGAGTTTCATGAAGTTCAAACCAGGGTTGCACAAAAAACTGACATTGCAACATTTGTTTTTTTGCGCGAAATATATTGCAATATAAGAAAAATACAGGAATCTAAAATGTTTCACAGTTTAAAGTGAAATACCTACATGTTTGAGATTAAAATGACGAGGCTATTTTCGCTCTTGTTCACATGGTGTGCTCTTGTAAACAATGTCATCGTAAACACGGTGATAGATATAAATGATGATGACGGCAAAAAAAGGCCAACCCACAAAGCAAGCAAAGCTTCGTGCTGGGAGAGGGCTCAGTGGGCATCAAGAGGCTCCTCCTACACCGAGCGGCCGTCTCTGACCCACCGAGTTAAATTAAAACTAACCATTTAAACTGCGTAAGTGGTCCCGCCATCTCCCTTTCAGAGAATGAGAAGGAAGAGTGCGGGGGTAGTAATTTAAAAAAAGGAGGAAAGGGATAATAAACAATTAAATGTGGAAAGATGCTTTAAATTTCTCTGCGGAAAAAGATTATGATGAAAGACAAACACATAGAGGAACTAGAATGGGCACTTGGTAGAGCGCATACCTTCGCATATCACAAGATTGGGCATTGCATTATGAACATTTTGGCATTAGTTGCATGCCAATTGGATACAAATTGACCGTGCTATGGTAAAAAGAAGATTTTGACCTTTCCATGACCTTGACCTTTGACCCGATTGATCCCAAAATCTAATCAAATGGTCCCCGGATAATAACCAATCATCCCACCAAATTTCATGCGATTCGGTTTAAAACTTTTTTTGTTATGCGAATAACACGCATACAAATAAATAAATAAATAAATAAATAAATACACGGCGATCAAAACATAACCTTCCGCATTTTCAATGCGAAGGTAACAAACAGCAAAGACATAAAGAAACCAGGAAATATAAATAAAGCTCTTGCAGTCCTGTCTTTGTGTCCTCCATCCTTTCCGAACCGTAGACTCAGCATATATAACATTAAACCCCTTTGGTCAGCTCAGGAACACGGGGAACACGCAGAGGACGGAGGCAAAGGGAAGCAGAGCCGAATCCGTCTGTCAGCGCTTGAGAGATAAAAAGCCCGGACAGAAGACGTAACCGTTTGAGTGCAACACTCAGATGTGGTCAGTGCGTTCAGTCGAGGAAGCAATCCCCATGGCCCAATACACCGATGCAACACGCATCTCCTATCTTGGCAGCTTTAAAAAAAGGGCAGAGTAGTTAACAGACGTAACGGAAAAATAATTTGTCTCTGAAATATGGTCTCGGTAGATATCATTTTATGTCTTCTTTTTGTGTCCCGGTGGTCGTTTACAATTTATATTGTTCCATTATGGTAATGTGGAGGATGAAACAGTGTGTCAGAGTGTGTCTGCCTTCACTAATAGGCAGAGCAGTAAAGCCAACTCCAGATGTTCAACAACTTCCTTCGAAAACCTCTCTCTCTCTCTGTCTCTCTCTCTCTCGCTCTCTCTGTCTGTCTGTCTGTCTGTCTCTCTCTCTCTCTCTCTCCCTCTCTCTCTCTGTGCCTGCAACCCACCCCAATGACCAGTCCTGAACACAGTACCTGTTCTTATCTTTACAACCAATGTGTCTATGATTATATTGTTTACAAGAGCATAACATTATTGACTGTAAAAAAAAAAAAATTTAACTACAAGAATGAGAGTAAAATTTTTATATTTTCTTATCATAGTAGACTTTGCATGACCAACAACTCATGCAAAGTCAGGTTTTTTTCAAATACAGATGCAGCATCCATTTCCAGCAATGCCTTTTCAACCATGTATTCTCTGTTGCATTCAGTTTCAATCATGAACCAGTGTGCTCACATGCAGAAGGTACAGTAGCTCATATTATGAGTAGTGTGGAGATTACTTCAAAAGGTAAAGACATCCCAGCCTGACAGAGTTTGTCCGCGAGCTGAAAACCATGACGGCTACAAAATATAGAACTACATTAATATTCCTGTCACATGTGCTCACAAATACACACCCTGCTGGCCGGTCTCAAGCACAAGTTTTAAGGACTCTGATAGTACGCTGTGGTCCTCCACCGACCAATCCTATGATGGAAGTAAATTGCAGTGGTGCAGTATTGATTTTAAACGGGTACGCGTCACACACACACACACACACACACACACTTTACAGAGGGCCAGTAAGGTCGATATGCAGTAAAAATGCATAATTTATCGTAAATATGTTCAAAGAGTTAAACTTGAGTATGAAAAATAAAGTTTGAATTGAAGTTTGGATATAAATGATTAAATGACTCAAAGTACAGATCTGGATGACATTGTAGAAAAAGGTCAAATACACCCCGGGGATTTATGACCCAGGGTTGCAGTGACATCATTTTTTCTCATATTCATCTGATGAAAAGAGCTAACTTAATATCCTCCTCTTCACTTAGGCTTCCTGTTTAGCTTATTGACTTCATCTCTCTGTCTTACTTCCTTCCGCCATACACAATGCAACCCCACACACACACACACACACACTCTTCAAAGGATTTGGAGACATAATACCATAAAGAGAACACAACCGCACATTATATTCTGCACTAAACATACATAAACATGAACATACACAAAGCTGTGATGGTGTCCCTCCTGAGACAGAGTGTGTCCAATCCTTTCATATCTAGGTCAGCCTCATACAACCTCTCTCTTCCTCTCCTTTTCCCTTCTTCTTCCTCTGTCCCAACATCTGTCTCCATTCTTGCCTCTATGCTATGTGTGTGTGTGTGTGTGTATGATGAATGATTGAGAAACCCGACCAATAGTTCGGAGAAAGTTCCATTTGTCCCGTTGCCAGGGGATATGGTAACATTTCTAGGAAAGGAAAAATAAATGTATGTAAAAACGAGGCAGTAAAATGTCTTGATATTCAGATTCTGCATAGCTGCAAAACACATTAAAAGCCCAAAGCCCAAAAATCTAATTGTAACAGCATAAAGTCCTGTTGACGATGGACGATCTGTGCAGGGCTGCACTCAGAGCCTCATTTAAACACAACATATCCACCATATGTAAAATTCACACCCACGCTTATATTTATTTGTATTACTGTCAATGAGAATTGACTGCATTGTGGGTTCCTAATTTACTCATAAGTCATCTTTAATCCATTATTTTTTAGCGATGGTCATCTGTGCTCTGTGGGAGGGAAAAAAAATGCACTGATGCCTTTCAGGTGCTTCAAAACGAGTCGTGAGGAAGAGGCACAAGTACAAGAATGCTGAGCTTAGCTGACAGATGTGAACGTTTGAGGAATAACCGAGAGGAAAGGAAGGCCTACATTTATGTAACAAGACACGAAGGGAAGTCTTGTCTGCTGGACTAGTCGTTGTGCCTGTGGCCACAAACAGACAATAAATAGGAGCTGCTGGAACAACTGGACACACACAGGTCAGCGCACACATTCAGAAGACACAAACACAGGCGCACAGACTGAAATGCATCAGTGAAATACACTACCGTTCAAAAGTTTGGGGTCACTTAGAAATGTCTTTATTTTTCAAAGAAAAGCACTGTTTTTTCAATAAAGATAACCTTTATATTAATCAAAAATACACACTATACATTGTTAATGTGGTAAATGACTCTTCTAGGTGGAAACGTCTGGTTTCTAATGAAATATCTCCAGAGGTGTATAGAGGCCCATTTCCATCAACTATCACTCCAGTGTTCTAATGGTACATTGTGTTTGCTAATCACCTTAGAAGACTAATGTCTGATTAGAAAACCCTTGTGCAATTATGCTAGCACAGCTGAAAACAGTTATGCTGGTGATATAAGCTATACAACTGACCTTCCTTTGAGCTTGAAGTTTGTAGAACAAAATTAATACTTCAAATATTAATCATTATTTCTAACCTTGTCAATGTCTTGACTATATGTTCCATGAAATGTTCAATTCATTTGATAAATAAAAGTGAGTTTTCATGGAAGACACGAAATTGTCTGGGTGACCCCAAACTTTTGAACGGTAGTGTATATCTTCAAAGGTTAATATGGATGTGTACTGTATATGAATGTGTGTGTATGTGTTGTGCTTGTAGGTTCTGATGATCAACATGTTTCCGTATTCTCCGTGGACCTTTTTACAAGCTTCCAGGCTTTATCTTGCTCATGTCGTTAGCTACATGTAGGGCTGCTCGTCCGTCTGTCCCAGGTTGATCTTTAATGTTCAGCGATGGTGTGTTGGTGAGAAGGCTCCTCACACATCTTACAGTTCTCCGCAAGCGATATTCATGACATTCACAAGCCAACTTCTAACTTAAAAATTCATGGAATGGTTTTGTACACAGTTTCATGAAACAGTAAACAACACCCGCAGGATACAATACTTCTGAATATTTAAATTATAGGGAGCCGGAATATAGAGGAGAGCACTTCAAAGCTCCAAGTGTGAATGGTCAGGGTGTTTGTGTTTTAGTCCATGATGATCATCAAAAAGGTAAATAACCGAACGGAAAATGTAACACTGAAACCTTAGTCATCTGTGTGTCCAACAGATTGTGGCAGGCTGGGTAAAGTTTGGATAAAAATGACTTTTTACCATGAAGCCAACCTTTAAAATCTCAAGATGTAGTTGGAAATGAATGAGAAAGACAGTTGGTCTATTTAAGAAGCCCTTGAGCAAGGCAGGTTACCACACTGCTGGCCACAGGGATGGAAGTAAAGCTCCAGGGAGTTGATGTGCTTTGCCCGGTCAACCTTTTCTTGAATGGAAACAAGACAGAACAAAATTGCTTGCAAGGTAAAGTGGGCATTGATCAATTAAGGAGAAGCTCTCCAGCAGAGGGCCGTCTCGTTTATCTCTCAGACGCGTTCAACGACCATCGTGATGAAATCACTAGAGATTGGGCAGAGATGGCTGTTTGGCCAGCGGCCCAGACAGATGGACTATAACACCGAGCTAGGGCAACAACATGGCCCACAGGACAGGACAGGCACAGGCGCGCGCACACACACACACACACACACACACAGAGAGACACACACATGCAACACACAGACCACAGGAAGATGGCCAATCACACAAGCCTCTCTGCCAAGGTCAGTGACCCACTGAGAAGGAAAGACACAGACTGTGTGTGTATGTGTGTGAGCATGTGTGTGTGTGTGTGTGTGTGTGTGAGAGCGCGCCTGTGTGATATGCGAATTTAAGAAATGCATGCCATTTTTATAGAACAGCTTTTAAGTGATCTAGTCTTTTTATGCAGAACTTTGGTTCCCCTAATTTAGTTGTCTGTTTTTAATTTATTTGTTTATTTATTTATTTAATTTGGCATTTTATTTGTAATTTTAATATATACTTTAAAATGTAATATTGGTTTCTTGCTATTCCACTTGTTTTGCTTTGACTGGAGCACTTTGTAAACATTGTTTTTAAAGGTGCTATATAAATAAAGTTCTTATTATTATTATTGTTATTGGCCCGCCTGAGTCTTTTAATGCTCCACTCAAATAAACTCATCACATGGAAGTATTAAAGGAGGTTTTTCATCATTTCGACACCGTCTTTGAATCTCCTGTTGAATCTGCAGTTTTTCACAAACTTCAGCATTCTGTTGCCGACTCTCGAGCGATTAACAAACCCCTCGTCAGGCAGGTAAACGAGAGCCACTGAGACGCGTTTCACTCATTACTGCTGAAGGGGGAGTCCTCTGTGTCTGTAGCTAGCATGTCATTAAGACTTGTTGAGGTAATTCTGCTGCGATTAACCTCTCTGTGATATGAGGACCAGTTAAAGAGAGAGCGGTGGAAGACGAGGTCACTCGGAGTCAAAGCCTCCCTCACACAAAAAACCTCTCACCTGATCCCAATCAAACAATTCAACTCGCTGCTGTTATTATTCCAACGGCTACAATACCTAATGTGTTTTTTTAATTTTTTAAAGCCATAATCAATTTGCACAACCCTCCTAACGTGAGAGTGAAATTGTACGACTCCGTTGGAGGGCTGCCATCAAAATACCCACAGAATCAACCCGTAATTAGCCAAAGCTGATGTGAATACTAATGGGATACGACAGGCGCGATCTGTGGGAACACAGCAACGAGCTGTGTGTGGCTAATAACAGAGGACAAACCTCAGAAGGGTAAAGTAAGGACAGGATCGCATTTTGATCGGCTTTTTTTTGAGTCAATATGATCCATTAAAATGTGTTTGGTTCGTAACCTAAATACCAATCCAGCTCAGGACCTCTTTTGCTTTATCTCTGATAGTTTTGTCTTAGTTAATGTCCCAGTTAAGTAGCTCGGGTACGGTCAATTTACCATTTACTACTTTACCAGCTGACCCTTCAATAAGACACCCCCCCCCCCCCCCATACACACTGCTAATCTGTCAGAAATACCATGCGACCCACACTGTCCCTAACTGCACTCACTGAATAAAAACTAAAAAGCTATTTAAGATCTACACAATACTTTTGAAGGATATATACGGGATGTCAAAAGGGCAAACAAAGATACAGACAGAAGCAACAGCTTACAGATCAAAATGTAAAAGGTAACTCCAATCCAACCTCAGCTGATCAGTATCACTATAACCCGTTTAACCCTCCTGTTACCTTAGGGTCAATTTGACCCCATTCAATTTTTAACCCTCCTGTTACCTTTATATTTACTGACATATTTTTCCCTCGGGGTCAATTTGACCCCAGCAATTAAAACCTCCAGAAAATTATTAGAATTAATATTGTTTTCCAAGTTTAAGTGTGAGGTACTTTATGTTTGTTTGTTGACTACCTAAATAGCCCTTTAAATATATAAAAAAGTTGATATTTCTTATATGTTTGACACAGTGAAAAACAGCCTGGGATCAAATTGACCCCAAAGAACACCGACATTAAACATTGAATGGGGTCAAATTGACCCTAAAGGTAACAGGAGGGTTAACCGCCTGCAAATGACCTGGCCTATCTCTCTGTTTGTTCTTATTTATTCACTTTCAATTTAATTCCAAGCCTCATTTATATTAATAATTTTCTCCTTTGTATTCTTAAAAGGTCCTTTTCTAGAAACTCGCATTTGACTCGAAAATAAATACTTCAACGGTCAGACTAAAAGCACACAAAAGCTATTAAAACATGTTGTCTGTGCAGTTTACAGGGACAAGGCAGTGTCTCCTCTTCTTGTCTGTGCTTCTCCCTCCATCCCCCTTTGCCTTTTTCACTCATTAAAATGTCATCTTAACACCGGAGACTCTCCCCCCCCCCCCCGGCTCCCCCGGAGTCGTCGTGTCGTTTTGTTCACCTTCGTTCCCAAACATGGTAAACGAAGAGAGCCGCACCGCCGCAGTCCGAGGAGGCGCGTAGCTGCCGAGTGGCTGATAAACGTCTCTCTCGGACACGTTGCAACCAAACCCGTCTTCTTCACGGCCCATCTGTCTCCCTCGTGACGACAACCTTCAACTTGAGTGCATGAAATTCAGAGTGAGATCATTTCTCATGGTTCTGTTATACAATGACTAACACATTCTCATATTCGCAGCACACCTCTCAGGCAGCGTTTGAAAAAATAAACCTCGCTCCTGTGAAAAATAAAAGACGGACCTTGGACGTAATCTGAAAGCGGAAGAAAGACGAAATTACACAATAGCTAAAAAAAGAACTAGCGACGCGCGAAGTGTAATAAATTATTCTTTTATGATATTACTTTGCCGAGTAAGTTTTGAATTATAGATATGAAATATCAAACGCATTCAGCGTACTCGTCATTGCATAATTCTGTGCAGTATTAAGACAACATAAGTATAATAACAGATTAATAAAAACACTTATTGTTTACACTCCAGCACCAAAAGTATGTAGGCACCCCAATAAAGTATGTATCCTAATCGTATGTGATCATGTAAAACAAGTTATTCCAAGGGATGGGCTGTACAAGTCTCCAGTCTATTGGGAACGCTCTCTACGTGCTTCTGGAACCTGGTATAGGGTTGTTTACAGCAAAAGAGAGGGAGCAAGTAGTTCCTCATAGATATAGCCTCTTAATTTAGCTTTCAAAAAACAGATTCATGTATTTAACTCATGGGGGAGCTTGCCCCCGCACCCCCTGGGGTCAAAGGTCCACCCATCTTCGTCTCACAAAACTCCCGTGGCAAACACTGGCCTTGATACATTATTTAATGGCTAAAAACTAAAATTGCAGGCTCTCAAAATTTACAAAAAATGTTTTTGGACACCGATATCTTTTGCGGTATTGTGTAAAAATGTGAAATCCCAGTAACTCCACAACACTTGAATCTTTTATTTTTAATAAATAACTAAATAGAGGCTTCTCTCTAACTTGACGGGCCAATTTGTCTCCTTCTGCCTTCTGCTGAATACCGTCACTTTAAAATCAGTGAACGACCTCGTGCAAATCACTGAATGATTCATCCGTTTCGGAAGAAGCTCGATGCGCAGTGTCACTCTCTGTGCGTAAAACCCTTCTCTGCATGTGTACGCAGACATGAGTATGAACATGCGTTTGTGCATGCTTTTCGTGTGTACCAGTTGCCACATACACACCCCCGTCTTTGCAAATGTTAGGCTACGAAGCTCCATCACCAAGGAAACCAGCTTGTTGCCAGGTAGCAACAGAGAGAGAGAGAGAGAGAGGGGGGGGAACAAGAGCAATTCCTGAGACAGCAAAGACAAAGTTAGATAAAAGTGTGAGACAGCATGTGTGAAAACATGCAGCAGATTTCTTTAAAAGATGCCACCACAATTAGAATGATGTCTATTATTCTTCTCTCTACATTTTGGGAAAATCAGTTCATGAATAAATGGCTTCACAGTAGGTTAGCCCTGCTCGCGGGGACCAAGCAGCAGAGCTGAGGGTAATCTGGGTAGCTGTCATGAGGCGGCCAGAAGGCAGGTTTTAGTGAAGAAAGCTGAAGTGGTGAAAACTAAATCGATACTATAATACCACCACGTGTTTGCAGTGGGCGACGTGTTGAGAGCCACCCGAATTCTAGAAAGGTGGAATATTAGGAATACAAACTGCAAAGTGGGAAATGAATCCATCGCTGCCGCCTTCAACCTGACGTAGCCCTCACGCCTCCAGACCAATCCCACGGTGGCAATAATGTCCCGAAGCATATCGCATCTTCAAAATCCCTGCCGCAATCCCATCTAACATGGCGCAGTCAAATTGTCAAACATGGCGGATAAACCGCTAAGCTTCCAAATCATGACACAGCGGATTCAGTTTGTATTTTTTTTAAATATGACACAGCGTATTGACACTGCAGCAGAGCAAAGAGAGACGAAAGGAGGGGGGGGGGGACTCACCAGTGAACTAAAGATCGCATTTTAATTAGATCAGGGTGCATACACGGAGAGAGCGAGGCTGGAAGAGAAGGGGAGGTAAAGCGATAAGAAGCAAAGAGAGGAGCAGGCAGGCGAAGAGAGGGGGGTGCGGGGGGGCTTTCATGTGCATCTTACCCCGTTACCCTGAGGCCATACAATTAGGAGGAAAATCATCTCTTTTCAAAGCTTCACCAGTGATAACCAGTTGTATTGCTGTATTAAAACCATGCAGGTTGGCTGCATTACATAATGGTTAAACCCATGCCAAACGCATTAATATTTGCTTGAGATGAAGTCAGACAAAACTAAAGTTACATTTGAGTTTTCTCCCTTAGGTAGACATGAATTAACATGATTCATTAATTGGGTGAGCAAGGACAAGTAACGCATTTTAATAGGTGAAAATAAATGTTGCAAGAGAAAATGTAGACTGTCATTAGAGAAGAGATCATGCGAAAAATGTATCTTGGTTGTTGTTATAGGCTGAAGACCAAACTGTGTGTCTATGTCGGCTTCTCATTTGTGGCACAGTCCCCCCATTTTTAATCAGTTAAAAATGATTAAAGTCAAGGTCAAGTATGTTCCAATACAGGGAGTATTTTAAAAATACAGAGATTTCCGCGGGGAGAAAAGAAAATAGAAATTCGAATCTTCTGTCAAAATGATGTCCTAACTGTATATGGATATGAATTGTATAATATATATATATATATTGCAATTATGCCGATTTATCCTCACTCACAATTATTGACTAAACACCTTTGCACACCAAGGGGGGGGGGGGGGGGGGGGGTGACGAATAAACAACACAGAAAGGTGGTAAATGGACCATGACTGGTGACTGACGTGTCAGTGAGTGAAGAAGACATAAAGCTCACATGTTGTCATAACTGAGAGAAAGCCCTGGAGGAACAACCTTAAAACACATTTGGAACAACTAACTTCATCAGGCACTTATCACATTGGAATTGGTAGTAACAGCGATCGGCTCGCCCCTTATGCAAATAACCACCATGAATGCCAATAACAAAGTCAAGAGATAACATTCAGAATTTGATACTTTGGGACCGTTGAAATCATTTTTCTGAACGGCGGTGAATAGAGTTAGTCTCGAGCCATGCCGTCAATTATAGCTCTTGGAAAGAAAATTGAGTGGTTGCATCTCTACTCGCGCCACAATGTGAAGTCCTACTATGTGTAACTTCATCCATCTTTCTCTTTCTCTATAAGTTCAGTTTGAGATTGTGAGAGATAAGAGTTGAGAGCGACCGAGAAAAGGAGATAAAGAACTTGTAGAAACACCTGACCTCAATTAAAAACAGAGAGAGTTCCGTGGAGAGAAGAAAAAAAACATTCGGAGTGACCGAAGAAAGAAAAAGTCCCAGTGACAGGAAGTTGAAAGCGAAGATAAAAACAGAAATGTCCATATACGGTCGCTGGCGGCGCTCGAGTTGCCTGGCAACTTAAAAGTTTGGCTTGAATCTCACTGTCATGTCATTATTGTTGTGAAACAATGTGTATCCTTTTTATAACTCCAGTCAAGTCAGAAAGAAGAGAGAGATTTAACGATAAGTAGCTCCGTGCCAAAGACAAACGCTTGTTCAGAAAACAGACCACAGACTGGACATGGGTGAGGAAGACAATATGTGATGGTACATCTGAGGTCCTGCAAGCATTGTCAACGTCCTGTATGTGGTCAAAGCTGTATGCACCACGTGAGAACCTCCATGCATCTGCAGCCTGGTGACGGTAGGCATCATCAACGCAGTATTGAACTAGAACGGGCACTCGGTAGAGCGCATACCTTCGCATATCACAAGATTGGGCATTGAATTATGAACATTTTGGCATTAGTTGCATGGCAATTGGATAGAAATTGACTATGGTAAAAATAAGATTTTGACCTTTTCATGACCTTGACCTTGACCTTTGACCCGATCAATCCCAAAATCTAATCAAATGGTCCCCGGATAATAACCAATCATCCCACCAAATTGCATGCGATTCGGTTTAATATGTTTTGAGTTATGCGAGTAACACACATACAAATAAATAACTAAATGAATAAATACACAACGATCAAAACATAACCTTCCGCATTTTCAATGCGAAGGTAAAAATCAGGAATAATAGATTCTCTTATACGCAAACGTATGCATGCGTGTGTTAACTCCATGCTTTGAAGTCAAAGGCTGTGAGGACACTTTAAAGCCTTTTAGATTAGGTAAACTATATAATTTACAATAGCCAATGAGAGAGAGGGAAATGGCTGTGCCGTTGTGTGTTTGAACCCACTGCTCTAAAAACAGGCGTGTGCTGCAGTCAGCAGTAACAACAGAGATGAACTACACGCTACACAAATAGTTACTAAAGCATAAACACACACACACACACACACACAAATAAAAGTCTTCAACTTGTGTTGTGATCGTCTGTCTGATGACAATGACCAACTGGACCAAATTATTGGACGCATGTCTTTAAATAACACTCCAGCTCTGGTTAAAAGTAAAAGTTGCGATCCCACTTTGGTTGTGTTAAATATATTTGTCGTGTTTGTCACGTCTCTTGAGATAATCACAGTAAAGAGCTTAAAAGTAATGCAGCACTTTGTGTATCATATTTTCACAGCTTGCTTGACATTAATTAATTTGTTCTGGTGTGATAAACTTCTGCTCCTTTTCTTGTGTTCCCACTATCTGCTTCTCTTCCTCATTGGACGTCTCCTCCACACCCTCCTCTTTACTCTCCAACTCTGAGCTTCTCTCTCTCTCTCTCTCTTTTCGTCTGTCTGTCTGCCTGTCTGCCTGTCTGACTGTCTGTCCCACACACGCATCAAAGTCCTTGTTAAGCAGCCTTGCTGGGACTAATGGTAAAGTCTGATAGCTAACATGTGGAGACATACACAACCTTCCTCGCCATGTGCTGTGAACGTGTGTGTTTGAAGATAAGCATGTACAGTGTGTGTGTGTGTGTGTGTGTGTGTGTGTGTGCAGCACATGTACATTACGGCTCACTCTTTTTGAACTCGGATTCACTGAAGGCGTCTATAAAGAAGGTACTGGCGCCGGCACAACCGGTGTGGCTGTGCCCACCGCTGCATGAAATTGACGTTGGCTTCAATTACAGAAAATGTAAATATTTTGTGCAAATGAAATGACGTTTATGAGATAACAAGTTAAAGTTGATATGAAGTCATTTTATGTCTGAAGAAAATGTGTTTATCATCAATTACTCAATAAACAGAACATTATCTGGTTGCAATTTTGACAACTGATTCATGATTTTCATCATATATGAAGCAACAATGTCGTACATTCCCTGGTTATCAAGGGGATTGAACAAGTCTGCAACATGGAAATTGTGATTTGCAACATGAAATAGTTCTCACAAATCAAAACAAAAGCCAACTGCATGACAGCAGCGCTTGTTTTAATGGACATAGAAGTCAGCGATCCGCTCTAAGCGAAGCACAACTGTACTCCAGACGTTTTACAACGTTTACCTCCCATGTAAACATTCACCTCACAGTTACCCTCTTTCTCTATAGAGGTCTTGGTTTGAAACACGACCGTCATTACAGGCTTACAGCTCGCTCTTCATGTGCGTGTGCAATTAACACTTAGAAACCTTTACGACAGGAAAAGTGCTTACATGCAGTACTTTTTTTCTCTTTGATTTCTTTTACTGAGCGAATGAATGCATGCCTGTGTTAACTCCCAGCTTTGAAGTTAAAGGCTGAGTGGGCACTTTAAAGCCTTTTAGGTGACGTGAACGGTTTTATTTACAGCAGCCAATGAGACATAAACATTTGCTGTGCGAGTATTTTAACCTACTGCGACAAACTCAATGCCAGCCAGGATAGAAAGCCCTCGCAGGAAGGTAATCGGCGGCCGCCTCTACATGCCCCTGTGTTTAGGTGTCTGCTCCGGAGAGTGTGTGGTGTGTGTTGGTGTGTGACAGCTAAAGGGCTATTCAACAGGTGTGTGCTGCAGTCAGTAGTAACAGAGATTAACTAGAACGGGCACTCGGTAGAGTGCATACCTTCGCATATCACAAGATTGGGCATTGAATTATGAACATTTTGGCATTAGTTGCATGCCAATTGGACAAAAATGTATCACGCTATGGTAAAAAAAAGATGTTGACCTTTCCATGACCTTTCCATGACCTTGACCTTTGACCCGATTGATCCCAAAATCTAATCAAATGGTCCCCGGATAATAACCAATCATCCCACCAAATTTCATGCGATTCGGTTCAATACTTTTTGAGTTCTGCGAATAACACGCATACAAATAAATAAATAAATAAATACACGGCGATCAAAACATAACCTTCCGCATTTTCAATGCGAAGGTAACAACAAGCCACACACACACACACACACACACACACACACACACACACACACACACACAGCAATGTGTCCCTAAGTCTTCCCTGCCATGTGAGGTATTTGACTCCATGTCTGAAAGTGAACTCCTTAACCTCTACGTCTGGCCTTCATCTTCAAATTAACTGAACTGCATTACCCATAAGCCACTTCTACTTGTTTGACCAGGCATACAAAGGGCAGATGAGGAGGTCAATAAATGTATGATACATTCAGATATTAACGGCGACCTCATATGATTGTAACATATTTCTATAAATACCTTCGCATTGAAAATGCGGAAGGTTATGTTTCGATCGCTGTGTATTTGTATGCGTGCGTGCGTGTTATTCGCATAAGTCAAAAAGTATTAAACCGAATCGCATGAAATTAGGTGGGATGATTGGTTATTATCCGGGGACCATTTGATGAGATTTTGGGATCGATCGGGTCAACGGTCAAGGTCAAGGTCATGAAAAGGTCAACATCTTATTTTTACCATAGCGCGGTCAATTTTTATCCAATTGGCATGCAACTAATGCCAACATGTTCATAATTCAATGCCCAATCTTGTGATATGTGAAGGTATGCGCTCTACCGAGTGCCCGTTCTAGTTTTTTTATTATATTCCTCTTTTCTCATGTTATCCTTTTTGACACTGTATCACTGAACGATGATTTCAACAGCAGTTCAGTATCATCATCACAGATATATATTTCAAGGCATTGTTTTCAGGTCCCGGCACGGATATATCTTCACAAACTTAATTGTACAAATTAAAATATGATCATAATATTAAATTACCATGGTAAATTTGACCATTTTAACTAACTGTATGACAAATAGAGCTGACAATTTGCTCTGACCTACGCATCCACCAATAACAACTCATCTTTCACAGATTGTGCGTGAAGCCGTAAATTCCGACTGTGGATACAAAAGTGTAAAAATCCCTCAGAGTTCATTTAGACACGGTGTCGCATTACAAAGCTCGTCTAGTAGAGAGACTTTCTGTTCACGCTCAGTATTGTACATAACTTGTTATCATATTAATGTGATTTACTTCCTTTAGGAAAATCACGGTGGGGCGAGACAGGGAGGGATCAATCTAGAATTAAACCAATGGATATTAGTTATGGAGGGAAAGGCCTGGGACGATTATCAAAGCTTCCACACTAATTCAGCATGAAGTCACCGCTTTTCACTGTTTTCCAGTTTTCAGGACCGATGTAATGGTTTTTTAAACAAGTATGAAATATTTAATTTAAATGTGTGCAAACACCAAATCGCTGCTATTGAATTGACTGTAACTGTAACAGCAGCTCAGATGTACTTTTCCCCAACTCTTCATCTTTTCTCTGTTCAGCTCTATCCCTCCATTTCTGAGATGCTCACTTCATCCCTCCTCTTCTCCGCTCCATCACTCCATCCAGAACCATTTCTCTTTTCCTCTCTTCTCATCCTATCACTTTTCCATTCTAATGACACGTTACAGTATACACATATTAACTCTTTCCCTCCATTATTGTTACCTCTGTTCCCCCTCTCTCTCTCATCCCCTCCATCTGATACACTGTCTCTCTCTCTCTCCATTCATTATTCATGGCACAGTCACAGTTGGCATGAAAGGACCTCGCAATATCGCTACGGCAACAACGCAGCAGAAGCAGCCGCATTGGATCATGGGAAACTGGGTCACCTCGCAGAAGCGGGAGGGTAGAGGGGCGCTGCAGAGAGAGGTCGCTGTCTCACACACACACACACACACACACACACACACACACATGATGGTTGTCCTACAGAACAGGACAGGAAAGACAAAGCAAGACAGAGCAGAGAATGCATAGTAGGGAATGAGATATCGGTTTGGTCAATGATCCAAATACATGATGTGTCGTACCTTTATGCACTCAGTTTTTGTTTTGAACAATGCTTTCAAGGCAACTGGGACATCGGAGGATTGAGAACTTTGTGGCAACCCTTTGTCATGTAATACAAAACCAAATTGACATTACCCGTCTTAAGTCCTGAGAAAATTGTTCATGGGCGCAATGCTTTTAGGCCGCCAACCACCCACACTCACATGCTAGGATTCCCTTAACCCTCCTGTTACCTTTAGGGTCAATTTGACCCCAGGCTGTTTTTCACTGTGTCAAACATATAAGAAATATCAACTTTTTTATATATTTAAAGGGCTATTTAGGTAGTCAACAAACAAACATAAAGTACCTCACACTTAAACTTGGGAAACAATATTAATTCTAATAATGTTCTGGAGGTTTTAATTGCTGGGGTCAAATTGACCCCGAGGGTAAAATATGTCAGTAAATATAAAGGTAACAGGAGGGTTAAACATTGAATGGGGTCAAATAGACCCGAAGGTAACAGGAGGGTTAAATGCACCACAAAGTGCGTTTTCACAACTCCCTAAATCACGCACTCTCTGGAAAACTGGTTAACACCATTGTGAAGTGCATCCGATTTGTAGTTAAGGGGATGAAAACAATCTTGTCTCTGCTGCCTGTCCATATCATAACACATTCATTTTCATACCTATTGATTCCACAATAAACACATTTCCGTGAATAGATGTGAGTGGAAGCAGCACTTTACAGCAAGGCCCCTCTATTAATCGTGACCAATCTGCCTTTCAACAATGAACCATGAAGACCCAGAGGCAAACGCTAACTGATATTCATCTTTTGATCCTCTCTTTTACCCTCGAGATGACTCATTGCAAGAATTAAACAAACACTGGCGTTGAATGTCAGGTGGGCCTAAATTATAAATATACAATATATAAGGATTTTTCCTCCAATATTGAGCCCCCCTTTTTGCACAATCCACATCTTAATTACCTCGTCGCTAAACATCCATTAAGTGCATCTCCTTTGTGGTTGGTATAGATTTAACGATGATGATCAGGATAGGATAATTTAGGATAACCTAGATTCACCTCATTAGTGCATTTAATTAAAAGAAACATGTGTCCGTGTGCTATACTTTCATGGTATCACTCGCTCACACACACACACACACACACAGAGAAACAGTCTTTCACAAGTTCGCCAAGGAAGACAATGAAAACATTTGTTTTTATGGGAACCTTGTCCGTTAATGACGCAAAACACACAAACCATATTGTTAAAGCATGCAGGCACACATGTACACTCACACACTATTGTGTTCCGCATCATAGTGACACTCCTTATCACAAGCCGGAGCTTCAATGGAAGATGTGTACGCTTGTCACCTTGTTTGTGTGTATGAGAGAGAGAGAGAGAGAGGGAGGAGAGAGAGAGAGAGAGAGTGTGGCTGCCAGATCCCGGACCAGATGGCTAAATGTCAGTGAATACCACACCAACATGACAGCTAGTTCTCCCTGACAGAACCAGAACACGCAGCAACACAGCATCCCCTCTTGATCCAGTGAGCAGGACAGCTGAAGCTTCTGCTCTGGATGGGTTTTTAACATTTTGCTTCCCATCTTTGATCTCAGGGAATCCGGAATCATTCACAAGCAGGAGCATTCGGGCCACCGTCACCACGACGACAATGCAACACTGTAAATCCCTGGAATTGCCGATGAAGATGCTCCAAGCCTATTATGGAGAGGTCTGCTGTTTCCTGTTGCTTCGACTTGTCAATTTGTGCACCTGTTTTTAGTTTGACGTACCAAAGAAATCGACTGACGGGTTTCGCATTATGATTGATGGGAGGCCTTTAAGCTGAAAGGAGCTGGATGGGCAGTTTGCTTTACTCTTCTGGTGATGTTTGTATTTTTTATTTTATTTTTTATTTTATTCAGTCAATCAAATACAATACAATATTATCCTGTATAATATACAAAAGAGAAAGACTGAAAAGGTATAGGTAGAAGCAAAAAATGCTTATAAATTCCTATCCTAAATTGAAATCTAAATAAATCCGAAAATTAATATAAAATAAAGAAAAGAAAAAAAAGAAGAAGAAAAAAAATATATATATTTATATATACGACCACATACATCTTCCATATTAATACATTTTTAATTACATTTATAACTCTCAAGAATTGTTTTATTGTGTCACAGCAGGCTTTAATGGCTGGTCAAATATTAGCCTGGTATGATGAAGACACATAGACACACATGCACACGCAAAGTACACATTACACCTGTTTACCAGCCTAATTTGCCCAGAGATCTACTGTGCACTTCCATTACCTGTGTTGCCATGGCTCCAATGTTTGCTGTATACGCAATGTGTTGTGTGTGTGCCTAACACTGGGATGCCAGGGAGGGGATGGTCCTACACATTAGGCTCAGATGTGACTAGAATGAACATGAACCATATTGTGACCAAGAGAAGAGAAAAGAAAAGGTAGATTCAGTAGCATCACTCACTCCTACGTACTTTATATGTAAATAGTGAAAACCCCTCTCTCATGGATGTCCTGTTATTCTGAAACGCTTTTGACTTATTTAGAGTTGAACGATGTCATGCCGAGAGGCCGTCTTCTTGTCACTGCCCTTGACCAAGGGGAGCGCTGTGTCGGCCCACTGCTCCTGAATAGTTGAGATGGGTCAAATGCCAAATCCCCCATGAGGTTTATTAAATGTAAAGTGAACATTTGGACCCAAACTAACCTCTGAGTGCACAGCAATCTAAATAATGTACTCCACACATCACATTGATATGTATTTGATGTCATCTGTATACTGCAATATGCACAGTTAAAACTAAACAAGTGTTAAACTGGGCGTTTCTCACTGTATCCCCTCCTGAGGTTTTGTTTAGTTTGGCCCTGTGCAGTATGAAATAGCTTTCTGTTTGGGGAGAAAACATACCTTGAAAAGCCACGAAGCTCAACTTCCAACGAGACCCTTTTTATCTGAAATGGGGACATTGAGACTGACATCGCTCCTTGTAGTAAGGTTGCACTGAGAACTCTGAGTGCCAGTGATGGACAGAGACATTATCTCTCTCTCTCTCCTTCTCTCGGTTCGCTCTGTGGGAGCTGTAATGTGGGTCGATGTGAGGCAGAGGACACTTTTAGCTCAGTAAAAATATCCCGCTCTTTCTCTTCCTTCTCTCCCTCACCGCCTCTTGTCTCACTCATCTTTACCACTGGCACATCTGGAGCTTCATGAAAACGATCAGAAATTCACATCAGAATTACTTGTCCCTTTCAGACAGTTATGTAATGTTCATGATTATTTCCTCATCGTTGGCGTAAAGGAAACTTTATTTAGTTTCATAAGACTCATTTGACCTCATTTAACATGATTTAACATCCCTCTAGCGCTGGTTACCAATGCGGCATCACACAAATCCACATGCAGATATATGATGCGTGTCCTGTCATCCCAAACATAAATACTAGGGCTGCGTATTGGCTTTTTTTTTAATGTTATGTATCCATAGTAGTCGTGATATTAATCTAGATCAATATATTTGAACAGCCCTAATAAATACACAAACATAACCTCAAAATCACATTGATTTGCAGGTTTGTTTGAGGGGGCATACGATGGGACAGTTTCCAAGGATCTGCTATGAAAAAATATAATATGCTGTTTTTAGTTTGGACTGGCAAACACATAAGTGCAAAGTCAGACATGCAACAAGTATTTTTATTCTCCATTCTCTTTATAGAGAGAGAGAGATGTTTATGAAAACAATCGAGGGAAAGGGAAAAGAAAGAAATAGAGGTTGTGATGTTTGTGTGAAAATCTCCCTCTTTACCACCACAATGGGGCAATTAAATAAAGGAAGGGACGAGGTGAGAGAGAAGAGGAAATGGCATTGTAATGAATGTGTTGCTACTGCTGTCATCATTAACAGTCTTTATCTTTCGCTTTTATTCGAGGTGGAGGAGAAGAGCGAGGAAGAGAAGAGAAAGTGGAAGAGAGGGATTCACTGAGACAACGAGGAATAATACTGTTTTGCTCATTATGTTTAGTCAATTAAAACAATTCTCCACTGACAACACTAAAGCAGCTAACAGAACGTCACGCTTCAGGCATCGTGTATATTAACAAAACATTGAAGATCTTTTAAAGAGGGAGATACACATATTTAGTGAGTGACAAAAGCAACAAGTGCTTTCTAAGTGTATGCTTATAATATTTTATCACATTTAACGTGGCAAAATGAACCTCAATAAATACACGTTCGCTCCGCTCGGCAACAGCCAACCGACTTGTGAAACTTATAAAACCTTTTTAAATTCAACAGGTGTGTTACAAAAACGTGCGATACGCATCATGAATAATGTCGGCTCCTATGAGCACACAAACCCTTTATTTTACAGATCACGTGTTATGAAATTTAATGATTTGATTTATTATAAAATAATGCAGACAATGTACAGAGCTAAAGCGAAGTCACTGCCAGACTGTGTACAGAGTTTATTTTCAATACATGAGTGTAAATATGATTTGAGAGATGTTTGTAAGTTCACGGTACAAAAGGCTAAAAAAGGGATTAAAAGAAGATGTATTTCTGTGAGTCCAATTATGGAATAATGTTGAAATGGATGTAAGAATGGTGAACTCCTTTTTGGTTTTCAAGGGAATTATTTAAAAACAATTCTTGAGAGTTATAAATGTAATTAAAAACGTATTAATATGAAAGATGTATGTGGTAGTATATCTAAATATATTTTGTTTTTTATTTTGTTTATTGTTTTTTGTTTTGTTGTTTTATTTTCTTCTTTATTTTATATGAATTTTCTGATTTATTTTGATTTCAATTTAGGATAGGAATTTATAAGCATTTTTTGCTTCTACCTATACCTCTTCAGTCTTTCTCTTTTGTATATTATAGAGGATAATATTGTATTGTATTTGATTTGATTGACTGAATAAAATACACAAACAAACAAACTCCTGCACTTCGAGCTAATCACTCGAAATCCAGACTGTTTGCTTTCCTTGCTCCTCAGTGGTGGAACGAGCGCCCAGCTGACATCAGGACAGCAGAAAGTCTCTACAGCTCCCGCGGGAAACTAAAAACACATCTTTTCCGACAATATCTGGATTAAAACACAGATTAGCACTTCAGTGGCACTTAAATAGCTCTTATTATGGTACTTTCTTGAAGAAATGTTACTTTCTGTATTCTTGTTGTTCTTAGTTTGTACTCTTGGTTGATGCACTTATTGTAAGTCGCTTTGGATAAAAGCGTCTGCTAAATGACATGTAATGTAATTTAACAAGATAAGAAAGATACCCTGGTTCATTTGTACTCAATTAGTCAAAATATGGAACAAATGAAGCTGAAACCAAACAGCACTGTGCAGTCGTAACTCTGGAGATGGAAAGCACCCATGTCTCTGACAGGAATGGTAACTGGGGTATTCCTTGTTTCCTCTGGGAGTTGAAAAGGGAACAGCTTTTATAATTTCCAGATAACGACTCCCTAGGCTCCAGCATGGTTGGAACTTATTGTACTGCAGAAAACGTGCAAGGGCTTTGAAGTTTCCCATCTGGGTAGAGGGCCCTACTAATATGTACAAGACCCGATAAGATACAGCATCTCTGTCTGTGTATATAGTGTATACAACACACACACACACACACACTCTCACATCCTATAGGTACATGTATAATACATGCATAGCATCCTATAGCTATTCACACACCCACACACACCAGCAGGCAGACAAATCCACACACACACACACACACACACATCTACATCCTTATCTGGATGCGGCAAGAGCGGCAGCATTCCACTGAGACTATTCGGAGGTGCACACACAGACGCAGACACACACACACACACACACACACACACACTGTCACATCACACCATCAGCTCAAGAAAACACAGAGCAACATTGTTTAGATAAGTGAACGTACAGATAGATGCAGAACGCTCCGCTCGGGCTATAAATAGACTCTCCTAGCAACCGGCGGAGTGGCACCCAAAGGAACAGCATGTTAACTTGATCCTGAGCAGCAGAAGTGACGGCGAGAGGAAGGGAGAGGCAGGAGGACACGAGGAGACTCAAGAACACACCGCAGACAACATTTGGAGTTGGTAATAGGAAAGGAAACAAACACGAATCTGAATCCACTTTAACAACGAAATGCAATGCCTGAAACATATTCATCTCCATTGAAAGCTTGTTGTACAAGATTGAAACAAAGCAGATTAAATGCGACCTTTCTGATCAACACAAAGACACTTACACCTCAAAGTGAAAAAACGATCTCTCGAAAGCGATCGAAATTAACTCTGCATTCCAAAACGTAATACCTGATTGCTTTTCACGCCTTTTTAATCGGAAGCATGTACAGCATCACAATTGATTTTAGAAGTCACATGATCAGTTATAAGGACATCCTTTTTGTGTCGTCGAGGGGTTTTAACTGATCGATTGTAACTGCTGTATCCGGGGGAAGCTTTTGGGGGAGTTAGAGATCTGGCAAGTACCGATCTATATGTTGATCTGCACTTCACACATTTAATTTATTTTATTTACACTACACACATACACACACATTTCATTTGCACTACACACATACACACACTTTGCATTTTGCACACTGTCTATATTTGGTGTTTTTATATTTAGTTTAATTGTCATTAGTATTGTGTATTGTGTATGCATATATGTTGTATATATACATATATATTTTATTTTATATTTTGCTTTGTATGCTTCTATATCTATATCTATATCTATATCTATATATGAAGGGTTATTTGGGAGTCTTTGGTGTCCGATGAGGTTTTTTTGGGGGGAGGGATATCTATACACAGATTAAAAGCACTCCGAGACAAATTTGTAATTTGTGAAATTGGGCTATACAAATAAACTGAATTGAATTGAATTGAATCACTGTTTTTATATTTTCTTTTTTCTTTTTTATTCATGTGTGTTTGGTTCATTGGTGCTGCTACTGCTACGACAAATTTCCCCTTGGGGATTAATAAAGTATATATCTATGGATGCTAGAAAATGTACAAGTCACATCATCCTTTGGAGTAAAATCCTGTATGAGGGAACCGAAAGTGTATGGTGTGAGCTGTAAATCTGGCTATTGTTGGTGGGACACAGGGTGCTAACTACACAGTCACCTGTGTGTAAGTCACACATCCAAATGATCACTGTGACCTCCACTCTCATGCTGCAAGTCTCTGTGACTCACTACAGAATGAGGACACTCATATTAGCACTCGGGTCGGGTACCGAAAACCGGTGGCAATATCCTATTCGACACGTGCCGACCAGACCCAATCACAACACACGTTTCGGTGCTTCCTTTCGGTGCCTGAGCCGATTGAAATTTTTGTTTATATATATGTTTTACTTGTTATGTGACTCCGCCCTGTCAGCAGGTTACGAGAGCCTATCATTTATATAGCTACAGTAGTCTAAAAAAAATATTTTAACAATGCGACATGCAGAAAAAGCAACAAAAATAATTGCGTGTAGAGGGGGGAACACGTCAAATTTAAAGAAGCATCCGGCATATGGAATATGGCTTTTAATGTCGTCATTGTCAATCGTCGTTTTGTGCTCGTTTTTTTTTAACCCTCCTGTTACCTTTAGGGTCAATTTGACCCCATTCAATGTTTAACGTCGGTGTTCTTTGGGGTCAATTTGACCCCAGGCTGTTTTTCACTGTGTCAAACATATAAGAAATATCAACTTTTTTATATATTTAAAGGGCTATTTAGGTAGTCAACAAACAAACATAAAGTACCTCACACTTAAACTTGGGAAACAATATTAATTCTAATAATTTTCTGGAGGTTTTAATTGCTGGGGTCAAATTGACCCCGAGGGTAAAATATGTTAGTAAATGTGAAGGTAACAGGAGTATCGGTTCAGGCACCGTTTCGGCACCGGTATCGTTTTAAAAGTACCGGTTGAGCACCGGTATCAGTAAAAACCCAAACGATACCCATCCCGTATTAGCACAACCACAAGAGGTCACATGACAAATTTGAACCAAACTGACCAACGCAAGTGTTAACAGAAAAAGAGTAAGAACTCAATTTAAGACACATAGAGAAGTGTAAGTATCTCTGTGTGTGCGTTACCCTCTAAAAGTTGATCATTTGACTTAAGGTGCTTGGTTCACACGCCTACTGAAGAGCCGGCAGCGAATACATCTATCACTGAACATCCTGTCACCTCCTGCTGACACGCACACAACTCATCACACACAATCGAGCAGCCGTGAACAACCAGAAACTCAGATAAACACCAGCTTATCCTGGTCGTGCACACACGCAATATCACACCAACATCATGTTGAACCTCAATCACTGTGAGTCCTATTAAGTGTCATTATTGCTCACAGGATTTAGTGTCAAAAGTGTGCGTCTGTGTGGGGAAATAGAAAATAGAAGAAAAAAAGATGTTTCTACTTGAGCTCTAATTTGAGAAAATCCAGCAAATGTACATTCTTTTTTTCGTCTTTTTTACCATAAAATGGGTTACCTGAACTGAACGAGCCAAAGTGCAGCATATATTTCGTCCCTGAGAGAAGAGACTCTCTCAAACTTTGGTTCCTACCCATCTCTCCTCTGTAACCAAGGACAGATGAGGAGCATCACTACGGTTACCATATCCATGACAACCTCTCCCGCTGCTATTATCGGGCATGTCGTCAAGGAGACAGAGCGGCACATTATGGGATGCAGACAGAAATAGAAATTATGTACTGGAAGCGATACAACAGATCTCTGGTATTACACAAGAAAGACCTGTGCAGATCTGGTGAGGGGGCTGCCATATTGAATCGAAAGCTCAATCACGCTTCAGGTCAGGGGTCAAAATAAAGAGCATTACTGGGTATTACCAGGATGACGCAGCAGTGTGGGGTTCATATCCCATCGTTAAAAGATCAAACTTTATATAAGCCTGTAGTTTCTTTGCAAATGATAAAAACTGGCAAAAAAAAGGAAATAAATAAAAAACTGTGTGGGTGAGCAAACAAAACCACAAGGGCCTAAGCACAGTTTGTCACCCCAAATAAATAAAGTAAAACAAATCACAACAATGCTTAAAAGGAACACAAGACCGTGAAACAACACAAGAGGTTCAGAGTGAGCTGGATTACAAGAGCTTTGATGCAGGGAACATTTAAAAGCCTCCCGTGGCTCGGACTCACAGTATGTTTCATGAGGGTTACCTCACAGTGTGCTGCAGTGGAATGCAGATGTGACAACACTGTAAGAAATAACTAAAAGTAGTGTCAAAACAATGGATTATCCACTGGTAAAACAATGAGGTCACATTCTTCTTACATGTGGGCGAGGCTTCAGTTGGTCTGTTAGAGTGGGCTTAAGCCAAACAGTCACCGTGGACAACTCTGGATAAACACTTCATCTCAATAACGAGATTCACCACAGACACTCTGGCTAATTAACCAATGGGATGTAAGATGGATTCTGGCACTTTGGGCTTTACTCACTGTCTCGAAAACATAATAAAAGAACGGAATAAGGTCAATAACCAAAGTGAATGTATATTGCAAATGCAAAGTTAAAAGGAGAAGTTTGGATTTGTTCAAGTGGAGATGCATGAGGTACTTAATGTAGTACTTAACCAGAGTATTACCGACAGTAGACAGTTTGGAGAAAAAGACAAGAATACCAGCATGGACCCACCTAAAAGAAAGGCCCACCTTAAAGTGTACATTATATTTATAGGCCTGTCTGACGGGGACTGAAGCTGTTCTCTATGCTGTCTTGAAAGCCACCAGACTCATTGGACAAAAACTAGATTTGTATATATTTGTAAGTCCCACAATAACAAAAACAATTGATGTTCTACTCGGTAAAATGACTGTTTTTTTGCTCAAAGATGTATGGCTCAAACACAAAGAATGTGCAAATAAACACAAACACACACAGATACATGGTTCAACCATGTATTTAAGCCTCTCGTCCATCTGCACACGGCTTCCTGTCTGTCAGAAGGTTATACAACTAATTGACCACAGCTGTGGTGGTGGTGGTGTTGAGTTGAGTGTGTGTGTTTGTGTGTTCGGTGCGTGTGTATGTGTTGTATATTTTCAATAACCGAGGGGGGGGGGGGGGGTCTATACTGCCCACTGAAAACATGTAATCAATAAGTTTCACGTGATCACTAACACTTGATCCGTAAAACTGGAAAAGTATTGTAATTTCTGTGTGTGGGACTCCAACTAAATTCAAACAAATTAAGAGGCAGAGAGAGTGGGTGATGGACATAAATTAAGTCGATGAAAGCAGCTGGCATCCCTCATATTTACTCCTCTACTGACTCATACCTGCTCTGACACTAAATCATTCAAGGAGAAATCAGAGGGTATACACAGTGAAGCAAATTAAAGCACATTTTATTCCTCTACGCCGCAGTAACTTTATGAATCGGCGATATGAAAGCTGACTGTTTTCCTATCCACAGCTGACAGTAAAACCGACGCAAGGACATGTTGACCTGCCATTTTGAAACCTTGAGTTTGGCGCACGCCATCTTTTTTTTTGGTTGCAGCCAGAAGCCTTTTTAGGCGACATGAACTGACAGGGTATGTTTGGAAGACAAAAACACTTTGGCTACACTTTTCAGAAGCAGAGGTAACAGCATGAAACGTAAATCATTCTTAGAAAGAAGGAGAGACAGATGTTACATAGCCTCAGAGAGATCAGCGTCCGCCTCCCACTAATACACGAGCAAACATCTGCAAGCTGACAACAATGGAAAAACACACATATATTGCATGAATAGACGTAATCATATTGATTTAAAGCCCTGTGATCAACTGGGGATCTGTCCAGCGAGCCCCCCCCCCTCCCCCCACCTCTCGCTCAATGTTAGCTAGGACTGGTTTATCCAGTGGGTACAGCTTATTGATGGATGCTGATATTCACAGAGCAATACACTGCTTTACACACACACACACATGCACACACACACACACACACAATCTTGTGAGCGGCCAGGCTACGGTAATCAGATGGAAGGTTTGGCAAGAAGCAGGTCAGAAAACCAGAGTTTTGAAGCAACATATGTCTTTGTTTAGCTTTACTTTGAAAAATAGCAAATTTAATACATTACACCAGATGACATTTTGGAAACCACAGAATTCCTTCCTCAATCAAACAATTTTCTCCTTAGCCAATTTTTTTTTCTGTTGCCCACGAGAGAATTACGCTTTGCCTTTGATCAAATCAACTCACATGGCTTTATTCAATGCAACTCAAGAGTCCTCACTCAAAATGACTGCATTTCTTCAGCCTTCAAAGTGGTTCTTCTAATCAACAACTCTGTTGTATCCAAAAACAATGATATGAGAAAATTAGGCTCGAAGACATTATTCAAACAAAGACATTCTTTTTTTACTCTCTACTTCTTCAATTTGTGTTATTCTCTCCTACTCTCATCTTTTTTTACTTTAACTCATTTTGCTTCTCCTCCAGGAACCAGTCACAGTGTAACATAGTATTACCTTCTCCTGCCTCTTATACACATGGTAGCAAATCACACACACACTAGAATCAATTGGATTTGTGCTCATTTTTGCTAATTAACAGAAAAATATTCTGATGAAATGTTACAGAAGTCAACCACACACCGAATAAAACGTCAGTCAGGATAATCCATTTGGGACACGCAGGTGTCATACCACAAGAATAAAAACAAAGAAACCCTGTCTTCCAATGAGCCAGCAACAAGTGGACTGAACAGCAAGTGAGCTTATTTAACTGTCAAGCAGTTTAAATATTTTAGATTACTCACCAGGTTGGAGTTGGTGGCATTTGAGTCGTCCTCAGGGAAGGGGATGTAGACGGCTAAGGCCACACAGTTGGCAAAAATGGTCATCAGGATGATGATCTCAAATGGTCTGAGAGGACGGTTAAAGAATACACACACCGGAACTGAGTACACATAATACAGGTATAGATACATTTACACAGTAGAGATCATTTACCTGGTTATTCTTTCTTATTGCCATTTTTAAATAGCATTTACAAGCATACATATGACAATGTTAAGTCAATGTTGACTTGGGGCAAAAAATTTTATTTATAAAGAGATAGATAGATAGATAAATACTTTATTAATCCCCAAGGGGAAATTTGTCGAAGCAGTAGCAGCACCAATAAACTAAACACATGAGAATAAAAAATCAAATATAAAATATAAAAAAACAGGGATGAAAGATAGAGATGCATATGTATACAAGTGAAAGATATAGATGTATACAAGAAGTATACAAAGTAAAATATAAAATAAAATATATATGTATATATACAACATATATGCATACACAATACAATACTAATGACTAAAATTAAATTAAATATTAAATATATAAAAATATATATAACATTTATAAATAAATAGACAGATGGGACAATACCAAACAATAGCATACTTCAACTCTCAAGAAATTATATTTTAAATGTGCCAGGGACGTTGAGTCGTTGAGTCCTTCACCCTAGTCTGGCCCTCTCATGTTGAAATTGAAACGTTCCACTGTGTTCATCGGCCTGTACAACAAGCCAGTCTCCCTAAATGATTAGGCCAACGATTTACAAGTGGGTCAGGAGGGACCTTCCATTCTGAATAAATGAGCTTACGCCCCAGCATCAGTGCAGTCTGCATCAGGGAACGGGAGGTCCTTGAGGGGTGACGAGTCCCTCAGCATATACACACTGTGGGGGGAAAAGGCTAGTGGCGTCCGATGTATCAGACACAGTCGGCCTGAGGCTGTATTCACACCAAATGAGGCGTTGCTGCGATTACCACAGGGTTATGTAAAGGTGCGGGAGCTGGGAGGGTCACCTGATGGCCCATTAACACTGAGTGGCTGCATGACAATTAATGTCTTTTATTACCTCGTGGTTGAATGTGAAGTCTCATTAACGTGATTGGCCTCCGCGACCTCTGGTTGCGTTTCTTCAAAAGTTTCAACCAGCCGCTCCACTGCCACCGGTTACATGCCCTACCCGCATTCAAATGAATGGGAGGGCGCTCGACGTCCAAAAGGGACCCGAAAGGGACCCGAAATATAGATCTATACATCTATCCACTACAAGCCAGATTAAAGTAGGTTTTCAATGATCCATGAACACCTCTCGTACATCACACACAACAATACAAACTCCGACTTCTCTTCTCACCTTACCGACGAGAGAAAGTCTTCATATCAGGCATGTTTAAACAAGGAGGTATTTTTAAACAAGCTGATACATCCTCACGTAAGCAGAGGTATATATACACACGCAGCAGACTGCACTAGCAGCGTACACACTGGGAGACATCAAAGCTGTTGAGTTTGCCTTTGCTTTAACAGTAAGACATATTGGGTCACTTAGGAACCTCTTTGTGTGTGCAAGGGGGGTTAGAGAGACAGGGCATGTCCTAATATGGGTGTGTCGAGGAGCAGGCCCGTCGCGTGGAAGATGGGATGTGGACAGAGAACGAGTGGGTTGGAAGGTGAGAGAGGAACGGTCCTTGAGAGGAGGAGCGGCCTCATTATTTTTGGCCTCACAGAAGGAGAGAGGGAGAGTAAAAGTGAGAGAGAATGGTGAGTGGAAGGAGAGGGAGAAAAGGAAGGAGAGATAAAGAAGGTCTGGTTTTCATCAACACAATTACTAACTGACACTGCCACCCTTTTGCTCTTCCCTCTGCTCTCTTCTTCCGTTTGTTCCTTCTTTTCTCCCTCCTTTTTTCCCTTGCTCGTCAAATAAGTCTAGACTCTGGATGTCGTGTACGATGGAGTTGTGCCGTCAAATCCAGAAGACAAATCATAAGCAAACGAATGTATACTTTTGCACCATGGATGTCGGCTTTTGCGGCACTGAATCTCACTTTGCTGGACAAGATGTCATTTTCACAGCTGGGAAACCAATGAGGGATTCTTCACATTTGTTTCACTGGTGCTTGTTACTATTTTGAAATTAATAGGTTTCATGTCAGAGGAGAAATAGAACTGTGTGGATAAAAATAAATTTAAAAAAGCTTCAGTTTAAATAACGTAGTACTACAATCTTGTACTGCCTATAATCACACTATATATCTCGCTGTGTTAACTGTAGAAACAGGCCTGCTATCTATTCTACAGCTTCCACTGCCGTTTCAGAAATAGCCGTGGAGACAGAGAAACAGAGAGAGGAAGGAAAAGAAGGAAAAAAAGATATGGAAGAACTAATACTTAGTTCATGTTTGGATTAAGGATTGACCCTTGAACACCAACGGCCACAAGTGCATTCAGCTTGGGACCGAAATGCATCCAAGTTAATCAGTCACCCTTGTGCCGAGGGCTCATTAAAACACTCTCCAGGCCTTCGGGGACCCACAGTACGAGCGGCCTGTTACTCATTCTGGGTTCCTGACCCATAATTTCAAAAAACCCTCGAGGTCTGCTTCCATCAACATGATAATTAATCTACTGTCGGCGGTGTTGTTGAAAGCGAAACAACACTGGGGAGAATTCGGGGGAGTCCGAGTGAAGAATCAAAACAAGTACCAAGTCCATCACAATTGTGTAATCAGCCTAAAAATAGGAAATATCCATCTGTTACAGCATATAAATATTAATGGGAAGAATTTTGCCTGCAAGATAAGAGTGGGGATCGACACGGACAGCTCTAGAAAAACAGCAATAAAAGAAATAGAACTGAAATCAGCATCCAGTGAGCTCTGCAGGTTGCATAGCTGACATGATGTAGAGCAGTATTCACCACAGTGCTAATGTCTAAAGAATTTTGGAATTTAAAATATACGTTCAGCATTTTACCAAGCTCACGAGAAATTGTCACTTTGGGATTACATCCACACACACACACCGGTACGCTGTTATTTTCTAAAATACCTCACATAACCACCACATGCAGCTCACAACAACACAGATCATCTCTTTTCCTGACAAAGTCAATATAAGAAACCTGTGATGTCCTGATATTAGCTGGGAGAGCGGCCTCAGCACTCTTCTGTGTTATGCTGAGAATATTGATCTGTTTTCTCATGCATACAAAATAGTTTAACCCCCCCCTGTGGCCTGATGCAATAAATAAGCTAAAGCTATGTCTGTCTGTGTGCGTGTGCACGCGTGTGTGTGTGTGTGTGTGTGCACTCAAAGACACCTTTTCAAAATTACAACTTAGTTTGATTTCATATCGAGAACATGGTAGTTCGCCTCTGCTCTCTCCTTGTCTCTCATGCTGACCTTGCAGTGTGCAGGTAATGCTAAATGCTCGAATTACACAACTTGTGAGTGTGCTGTATCTCTCTGTGTGTGTGTGTGTCCTCTGAACTAAGTGTGTGTTTGCGTGCATGTCTGAGCTCAGACAGGCCTCATCCACCTGTTGAGAGCAGCAGCTGTTGTCATGGTAACAGAGGAGGGAGAGAGGAAGATTTTCGGATCGGCTGTCTCTGGAGACAGAGATACTCGCAGAATACAGGTCACACACACACACACATATACAAAAAGCCTGTAGAATAAAAGCAACACTTGAATTTCATAACTGCACACTGACACAGAACAAATGCGAGTTTATGTGTGAGGTACTTTATGTGTGTTTGTTGACTACCTAAATAGCCCTTTAAATATATAAAAAAGTTGATATTTCTTATATGTTTGACACAGTGAAAAACAGCCTGGGGTCAAATTGACCCGAAAGAACACCGACGTTAAACATTGAATGGGGTCAAATTGACCCTAAAGGTAACAGGAGGGTTAAGTGAATGATGCTGAGAATTGAGTGTAAAGATCTGAACGCTCATCAGTCATTGGTTGAGATAGGTCCAGTGAGCCTCAGGGTGTATGCATGTTTACTCCTATACATTTTTATTTTTTTAACAACGTAACAGGATAGTTTATGGTCTATTATTGATGTCATGACTTTTAATAATTTGTGAAAACACACAAGGTGATCTGAAGGATACTTTGCCCGCATCCATTGCTTTACCACAGCGAGATTACACACTCTAAAAGGCAGGGCAGTTCCCATTGGAAATTTGGGGTCGTATTTTAAGAAAACATGCGATGCATGAACAGATGCATACCATTGTGGACTCAAGATGATGGCTTTTAAAATATAACTGAGCAAATAAATCACAGCAAATGTAGGACCAAATAGTCCTTTTGTGGTGATCTGATCAATATACAGGTTCATAGGAACGTCATCAAGAATTGTGCCATCGTTTTATCACTGGACATAAAAAAAGACGCCAGTGCTGTGAAAATATGTTGGCAGCAAAGACAAAGAGTGGGAATCCAACAGAAACATCTTTTTAATCTATCCTGTAAAATAAAAAAAAGGCTAAATGGATTTCAGTAAAAGTCTAATTATAATTGGTTCGAACGTATTTTTATAAATTAATATTACTTTGACATGTGGGGTTGCAAACCAGTTCTGTAGCTCATGATATGTGTGGATTATGTGTGTGGTGTACGACGAGGACAGTATTTTTTCCTTATTACTTTTTCTCATTATAGCCTACAATGTTATCAACTCTGATTTATTCTAATGAGATAAATCCCAAACGCAACTCTCTGCGAACACACAGAAACACACATACTCCTCCGCTCTGCTTTCTACTTCTCCTCCCTCATTTCCTCCCTATCCTCTCCTCTCCTCCCCTCACTCTTTATTTTCCCTCCTCCTGCTCTGTCATTTTTCTTGTTTACCTTTCTCATCCTCCCCTCAATCTCTCCCTCCCTCCTCGGCTAATCCGCTCAATCATCTCTCCTGTCGACATCCGTGTCCTGCCCACATGCCTGCCCCTCATATTTAGCCAAACCCCCGCTCTTCCTCTCCTCCTCTACCTCTCAGCACGAAGTGCGACTGTGCTCTAGCGGACTTGATGCTCATGTGAACCCTCTCTTACCATCAATCACTTTCACCGTCTCTCCTCTGTACTCCCTCTATCTCACCCTGAGGGAAAACCAAGTCATTATGTTCAGCAGCTTAAAAAAAGAAAGAAAAAAAGAGGAAGGGTAGAAAGAAAGGACGGGTGGAGGAACAGCAGGAATAAAGGGATTTGGATGGACAGAGGGAGGAAGAGAGAGAGAGATAACAAATAGTGAGAGAGATGTGGAGAAGAAGGCGAAGGAGGAGTAGAGGCATGAGAGAACCTGGGGGAGAGAGGATGAATGCAGTAAGAATGAGCTGGGGGAAAGACATATGACGGGAGAGGTGTGAAGGAGGGCTAAAAATGACACAATTTGTTTTATTCTCCTGTGAGAAAAGGCTGTGAGATGAAAGAGGGAGAACGAAAGGGAGAGTAGAGAAAGAGAGAGCAGGGGAGAAAGGATTAGGACGAGTGAATGGAAAGCAGAAAATCACACTTGAGACGTAGGAAAGAAGACAGATTGATTAAAAAGAGAAGGGATAGAAGACGGGAAAGAGGAGTGAGATGCATTCGAAACATGTTTATGTGCCCTCTTTTCTTCTCCTCCGTGATTTATGTTACCTGCATCTCTATCCATCCATTCAACATTGGAGGGATACAACGTGGTTGCATGGAAATATGTGCTTTTCTCTGGTTTTGGCAAACCACGCAGTTTGAAATGGATCATCAGATCGGATTTGGATGGTTCACACGATCAAGTCTGTGACCTTGCTTTATGTGCTCCATTTAAGCTGGGAGCTCCTCCAACAAACCTTTTCAATTTGCTACGTTATTTCTCCCCGATTGGCTTTCATTCTGACGTCCACTTTCGTATTCACGATTCTGTAATTGGTTCCGAGTTTCGTTTTCGTGTCGGCAAAATAGTTAATTGTGATACCGTGGCAAGGACACCCTTGACAAAGAGGGCAACATGATGCAAAACATGCAACGTAGAGATCTAGGCGGTCGAGAGAAGAGATTCAGGACAGCTTCTCTTCAGGTTATCAATCAAAAACACGACACTCTCTTTAAAGTGAAGCGTGTTGTTCCGCATTGCAGTATAGAGAAGAAGACAAACATCCACTCATCAAAGGATACTTCCACTCGACGATGCTGATGCAGGCTCTCCTGATGGGGTTCTTGAGCGTGAGACAGAGTAGGGCCCGCGGCGGCCTCATGGCCGACGACGTTGTCTGTTTCTTGGGCTTAGAGCCATAGTGTTGTCTCTTCCTTTGCGTGGAGCTGACCGTGGAGATGGGCCCGCCCCCTCCCGCCGCAGGCCCCGCCCCTCCGCCCGACGCGGGGTTGCCCATTGTCTTCGCCTGCCTCGCGGCGTCGATGGCCGCCTGCCAGCTAACGGCCGCCCCCGGCGTGGCGTTGTGCTCCGGGGCCAGGCCCACCGCGCCCAACCCGTGGTTGTCCCCGTCCCTTCCGCCACCGCGGTGGTCGCCACCGCCGCCGAGCTCGATGGTGAGGACGGCGGGAGGAAGTGGGGGAGGGGGAGGGTAGTCGGAGCCTGAAGCGAAGACAAGAAGGAAGGGGAAAGGGAGAGAAAGTTAGCAAGCAACACAAGTTAAGTGTCGGCGGGTGGCGGAATATTTGATGACGCGGCAGCGGGTCATGGTTTGGCATCAGTTATAGGATACAAATAACCATTCGTATCTTAGTTTGAAGTTTCATAAACGTCGACCATCTCGAGCAAACATGGCGCTCAGCCCACAATTGTCTCTAACGTTTATTGTCCTCAATCCAAGAGTCAAAATGTATTGAAAATAGATATAATCAGTTCCAAAATAAGATTAGGATGTTATTTCAGGAAATATTCTGCGCCGATCCATAATCATTGACATTAGGTCTGCATTGCGTTCATCAGAAATTGTTCATCCGACTCTATTGCAGACATATGGAAGCCCGTTTCCGCCACTGTGATAAAAAAATTAAGATCCTGTAAGTCATAATTATGAGATACTATCTCATAATTATTACTTCACTATCTCATAATTTCGATTTACTATCTCATAATTATGAGATACTATCTCATAATTTCGATTTACTATCTCATAATTATGACTTAGCATCTCTTAATTATGACTTACTATCTCATAATTTCGATTTACTATCTCATAATTATGATTTAGTATCTCAGGGGTCCCTGAGTAAAATACGACACGTTCACTCAAACGTAGATATAGTGATAGAGGAAAAGAGGAATTTTAGAGACAAATGAGACAGCGTTTTAATAATCTCAATGAGATTACATACTTGTGTTACCCAGACACATTGTAGGAAATTGAAAGTAAGAGAGAACGGATTATTTATACTGTATGCTTAGATTAAAGACAGTTATAATATCCTCTCAGCCCCTCCTTCCCTCTGACATCTGAACCAGGCTTCTAGAAATGCTTCCAGCATAGAGCAGATGACACACTGGGAAAACATAACCTCTTTTCAAATTTAAAACAATATAAATGTGTGTTACCTTCGTGACAACAGTTGTTATTAACACAAAACTAATCTTCCAAACGCACAGGACATTGGAAATGTTCCTGAGGAAGGAGAATAACTGAATTGCAGTATGGAAACGGCGGTATATTTCTGAAACTGAGAAATCCAAGATACCATTTCATCAAACCAAAGGAAATTGAAAAATGTTGCATGCAGTTCTCTAACCTTATGCCGGAAACACACTAAGCATCATTGAAATGCGGCTCGCCACAATAATTGCGTGTTCATGTGTTTCTGGCAGGAGGAAATCCTTCAAAACAAAAAGTTATCACGTCGTAGGAGTCACAGGACTCTTTCTAGTGATTGGGTACCTTTTATCCCCAATTTATTTTATTTGGCCACCGAATAAAACATCCGCAGCTCGCTGAGCTCTTTCTATAGACTTTACAACGAAGCTCCCGGCTTGGATGAAGCAGAAGTACATTTACAGTATTATCAGTATGATGATTTCAGTCATATTTGAACAAATGTAATCCCTAATGTCAAACTCTCAAAACCCATATATGCAAAGCTACTTTTGGGAGAAAAAGAATGTGAAACTTTAAGAAAACCTGCAAAGTGAATCCAACCTGAGTTGTTACAACAGAGATAAGGAGAGAGAGAAGGCGGAAAAAGTGAGAAGAGATGCGCAGATGTAAAAGAGAGGAGGCGAAAGAGACTTATTCGGTACGCTTAGTACGATTACAGGATACAATATCTGCTGAAATCACATGCCTCACGTTTCAGAGCCATGCGTTTCTACGTATGAACTCGCCGGCCTGAGGGTGTATTAAATCAGATTGCGTAAGAATGTCACATACACACGCACACACATCCCAGAAGCGTCGACCTTCACATGCTGTGTGTTGCCAGTAACCTGAAGTTGCCTGTACTGGAAAGTATATCATCTCTATTTTCCATCCAACTAGGCCAGAAACATCCGTTGGTGGGATTCAAACACTGTAAAGCAACTGTTCAATTTAAAGTCCAATCACTTACACTATTGATGGATGATAAATGATGTAATGTTACTCTTAGTATTGATTACAATGAAGGTACCCTCAGGGCCTGGCTCCTCAAGCAGCTGCCCACGTGTGCAGCCAGACAGAAAGGAGCCTGCTGCTGCTCATGTGGCCAAAAGGGCACCTTGACCAACCTGGGACTCATATTCATCAAATAGACAATCATTTTATTTTTTGTTTAAAAGCCTATCTGATTCCTAATGTTGTTTCATGCACTCCCCTTTTTAGAATTGTATGTGATTTGTTTTATTGATATTGCGGTTCCATGGTTTTATTACCAGTGATTAGTTGTTGTTTTTCTCCATTGTATGCTAAGCACATCGTAATATGTGATTTGAAAAGTGCTACATAATAAACTTTATCATTTTTAATGCAGCAGAACAAAACTGGAACACCCTAAAGGCAGCCTTTAAACAAATGCATCTCCTAAACAACAACACCAGATATCTCTGCAGATATTCAGGAGCAGTGTGCTTTGAATACAACAAGAAAGCCCAAGGAGGTGTTCTTTACATTCATCGGCGGTGAAGTCACTTGGTATGAGATGCAGCTGTGCCTTATGGGAAATACCACTGTGTTTTCAATTTGGAGCTTTCTCATTACTTGGATGGAACTGTATTTTCCCCATTTCCACTAAACTCTAGGATTGCTTTTAGAGAGTTTCTGTGATGTCAAAGGCAGAGTACCTTGAAGTCGAAAGCAACCCTTACTTTCGTCATACATTTACACGTATACTCAGCCTCTGAATGCGTCCCAGATGCTTCTCTGTGCTGGAAAATATATTCCTCTTACTTTCCACCATCGATTCTAGTGTGAGTTAATATCTGCTGTTGCACATCATCATCTCTCTCTTTCGCTCACTATCTCACACAAACACACACATATACAGACACACACAGACTCACTTTCCGCATATTGTACTCCTTCGTGATCAGTTTATCTCATACTGCCTGCCTCTCTCAAAGGGTGTACCCCACTGAGTGTGTGTGTGTGCATGTGAGAGAGGATTAGAAGAGAGTAAAACTTTAATAATACTGAGTTCACTAATCTGTCTGTCTGACCGCATGTCTCTCTGTGTGTCTGTCCTGCACAGTCATGTTGTGTGTGTGTGTGTGTGTGTGTGTGTGTGTGTGTGTGTGTGTGTGTGTGTGTGTGTGTGTTGTATGATAGACCGTCTCATGATGTGACTATAATTCCATTAGCAGCGCTTTTATTCTGCAGGGGGGAAATGGCAGCCTGCAGGAAATATGATTCTGACTGAAGGGGACAGGCAGGGGTAGGGATGGAAAAAAGGAAAGAGGATGAGGAAGAGAGGGAAGTGGATGAGAGGAAAGATAAAAGGATGGAGAGACACAAGGGGGGATAAAAAAGGAAGAAACACATACAGACAAGGAAAAGTGGAGAAAACAGGGGGAGGGGTTTAAAATTTAACAAAATAAAGAGGGACAATGAGTAAGGAGGGCTAAGGTGCTGAACCACGAGTGACAGGAATTAAAACAATAATTTATCCATCCATCATATGACTTTGCAGCTAAGAATATTTAACACTAATTCACTCTTGTAGTATTAACATTGAAGCAGTCAATGGTGTTACGACAAAGGTTTCCGCGGTGCTTCAGTCAATCAGTGGCTCGAACCCTACTTCAATCAATGCTATTGTTCTACATGCATTTCTTTCTTTTAATGCATTGTGTCCCTCATTTTAGTTAATATTCATGCATTATTTATACCTATTTTTTTAAATGTTTATTATTTCACAGCAGATGTTGAAACATATCATAGGAGCACAGGTATTAGCGTGATATTCAGCATTGGATTTTGACCTGATGGTGTGTGGTGTTGTATTCAAGGAGTTGAACCTGTCATGGAGTGTCACGGTTGTCGCAGCGAGAGAGGACCCAAATGCCGACATTACTGCACAAACTAATATTTAATTCCACAAATTCCACAGACCAAACAGGCACGCCAAAACGCGGACCAAACAGTACGAAGCCACGCTGGGAATGAGACAAACAGGGTTTAAATACACAGGCAAGGGGAGAGGATTGGACAACGGGGAACGAGACACAGGTGGACACAATGAGGGCGGGGCCAGCAATCACACAGAAGGAAACAATCAGGACCAGGGCAGACAATCACAGGGAGACAGACGACACACAGACCTCAAAACAAGACACAAAATGAGACACAAACTCCAGATCCTAACAGAACCAATACGAGTTTATCTCTACATTAAGTGTTGCTCCATGCGTTGTGGAAAGGGCCTTTTTCCTGCGATCCCATGGAAGACACAGGCGTTACTGATAACATGAACGATGGCTCTGTTCTACTCAAGTGTCCCTGTGAGCCAGCATGCCGAATTCCATAAAAAAGAACTCAACCATCATTCATTTTATTATTTACACCTGTGTTTTTTTCAAAGTCCAAATGTCTTCTCTGACGAAAAAGCTCTTCTTTTCATTTCATTGCAAATGGGAGCATGTGATATATGCTTATGTCTATAAAAACAAACCCTGACACAGCTAAATGTGTTCTGAGCCTTCAGACATGAATCCATATTGATTGATTTCATTTTCTATTTGAGTGTACTGCACCACTCAATGGTGCCCAGCAGGTTTAGGCTTACAAGACTGGGAGTGACAGTGACCAGGATGGCCACATGGCCAGTCGAGAATATACAGAGACAATGAGAAAATGTTCCTGAGCTGATTTTTTTTTGTCAAACAAATGATCCATGCACTTTAAAGACAGTGGGCATTCACTCTCACCAAACTTGAAGTGAACCTAATTGAGCCGAACTCCATTGTGGAGGGAACAGTAATGAGCTGTGATATAAACTCAAGTCAGTGGAGCTGTGTTATCTACTTCATGATAAAGAGTGGGGACAGATGCTATCGCTCAAACTCCGAGCACTCCGCCGTAAAATGCCATCGGTATTCACACACGCTAAGAGTGTGCGACAAGTTGTCCTGTTTGATATCGCTTACCAACAGTATAGAGTTCCGGTTAGAAACTACAGCAGCAAAAAATTAATCATGGAAGGATTTAGAAAATTGGCTCTTAGCAGATATCGGACAGTGAAGGGGACCAATCAGATTATCCGCCCCCCCCCCCCAAATCAGTCCCTCACATCATCACCTATACGTGCCCTTCTCCTTCTCTCATTTTCTCTCGCCTCATTTCTCAATCTCTCCCTGCGTCTGCTTTTCCTTCTCCTCCGCTCGTCCCAACAGGATCTATTTGGGTGGACATTGAGGATGTAATTATCAGTCAATTAACTGATGATGACACCTGATCGGATGCTAATTAATGAGGGATGCACACAGGCAGCCACACACACTAAGAGCCCACACTTTGGCAGCTCTAATTCAACATTTTTAAAAAAGAAGAAAAAAATTGTATTAACAGTCTGAGGTCAAGAATATTGGGCCTGACCCAGTGGTCCTTTTTCCATTGCATGGATCCCACATACTGATACAGACACTCTGATCCATTCACACACACACACACACACACACACACACACAAACAAAGCAATCCTGTCGTCTGCCATCCAAACTGAATCGTTGTTATTTTTTTAAGATGACCTTCTGCCACCGCAACTCTCCTCCCTCCTCCCCCCCTCGGAGTTTTGCGACTTCTTTATCCTCTTCTTCTTGTTCCTCCTTATCTTTGTGAAACCCTACATCCACCTCTCCCTCTCATCGCCTCCTCTCTCCCCCTCTACATCTTACTCCTCCTCCACGCTCCACACCCACACATTTACCCCCTTCTCTTCATCTTCCCTCTTTTCTCTCTAATCTATATATCTGTCACTCCCTCCATTGGCGCTGCAGCAGCGGACAAGTTCATTTCCAGCCGCGTATACCCTTCCTATTTCCTCCATCCATCTCCCACTCCTCATCTCCCCATCTTTCTCGAGCTCTCTTTGCCTGGCTGCTTCTCACTCTTTATCCCATCACTTTCCTCTCTGTCATTTTCAAATAGCTGACAATTATTCTCTCTCTTATTCTCTGACATCTATTTAGCCAGAGAGCAGCAACTAGTCCGTCGCCAGTCTGACGCACAAAACCGTCGCTTCATGACAACGGCTTTCAGACTCTGATTTAGACTGGAATAATAAACATTAAACGGCATAATGGAGGTGAACTCTTCTTGCATTATTTTGCATAGAAATGATTGCCGCTGCGTCCATGCTTTGCAGCGCTCGTTTGACAGGCCGTCGTGCTTAACCCTGTTCATCATTGTCCTCGTAAACACCGGTTGTAAGCCGTACACTATTTTTATCCAATTCATGTGTCATCCACTCACTCACAGTGTATGAACAGATCCAGAAGTAGTCTGAAAGGCTTGTCTGTATCAGTTGTGTGCTGCATGTGTCTGCATTTTGTAGGCATCGTACCCCGTGTGTGTGTGTGTGTGTGTGGGTGTCTCTCATTCGTCTCTCTCTCACTTTGTCCATATGTGCCCATTATCCGGCCCAGTGAGCACACCACACAGACGCACCTGCTCCCCACAATGCATGCTCACACACACGCACGCACACACACATATACACACACACATACAAAAACCCGCACCACACATACACTTGCTCCCCTTTAATGACAAGACACACACACACCTGCTCCCCATTGATCTATGACCTTCCCAAAAAGGCAGTTACAGTATGCATTGATAGAGAAGTGCGCACACACACACACACACAAAATTCACACAGCGTGAGCAGGACAAGCATGTAATATACACGGTAAACATGTGAAGCAGCAAATGGCATGCTTGGGGTCGGACCAAAGAGGTAAACAAACATGACAACCAAGCCGACTGAGACCGTGTCATTCTGTACACAATATTTACTCTTAATAGACAAAAGCACGGCCTGTTGTTAGAGGAAATTCCTGCTTGTTTTCTGCACATTGAAAATAAATTGCTTCTCATTTATCTGAATACCACGGAGCGGTAAACACACCACTGCCTGTTAGAACTGAGGTTGTTTATCCTATTTTTCCCTGTCAACAAAAATATGTGTTAGCAGGGCACATTAACCTGTGTTGTTATAAATAAACTCATTCTAACAGCAAAAGAGCTAAAGGGAGTTGTGGTTTTCAACACTCTCCTTTTTTCCCGCTGTTATTGCACTTTTCATTTCTAGTAGTTAAAAGAACCCTATAATGTATGGATTTATTCATTAAACTGTAACACTATCTGAGGTGGAAATTAAAGTGGAGGGGAGATGAGGAAATGTGTGCACCCTCCGCCACACAGCAGATATATAGTACAGAAACATGTCAAGGGAATATGTGGGTCTAGATCATGCACTAGTGCTCCGTATTCCACAGCACATTGATCACTGTCATCTGGACTTTCTAGTTTATTACAGCTCAGCCAAACCCTCAAGCTATGAATCATAGTTCTGAAGAACTGATTGGTTGTTGTTTTCCTGCTCCCAGGAGGTCAGGGAGGTACCAACAAGGAGACTCTAATATGTGGATATGGCGTTATGAGGAGATGTACACTACCGTTCAAAAGTTTGGGGTCATCCAGACAATTTCGTGTCTTCCATGAAAACTCACTTTTATTTATCAAATGAATTGAAAATTGAATAGAAAATATAGTCAAGACATTGACAAGGTTAGAAATAATGATTAATATTTGAAGTATTAATTTTGTTCTTCAAACTTCAAGCTCAAAGGAAGGCCAGTTGTATAGCTTATATCACCAGCATAACTGTTTTCAGCTGTGCTAACATAATTGCACAAGGGTTTTCTAATCAGACATTAGTCTTCTAAGGCGATTAGCAAACACAATGTACCATTAGAACACTGGAGTGATAGTTGATGGAAATGGGCCTCTGTACACCTCTGGAGATATTTCATTAGAAACCAGACGTTTCCACCTAGAATAGTCATTTACCACATTAACAATGTATAGTGTGTATTCTTGATTAATGTTATCTTTATTGAAAAAACAGTGCTTTTCTTTGAAAAATAAAGACATTTCTAAGTGACCCCAAACTTTTGAACGGTAGTGTATACAGTATGTTACTTCCTGTAAAATGGTAATAAATCACGGTGGATGGTTACAAAACTTACAAGTGGATCATTATTACAAACTGCTAGATAGCTTCAGCCTTGACCCTTTCGGTCAGCCACTTTCTTCTTTTGTTGAATTCTGATTGTTGTATATTTTGCTGATCGAAATAAACTAAACTAAATTAAAACTAAACTACACTAAATTATTACAAACACACCCAAAACTACCTAGTGTGTCACTTCATTACAAATATGTTCCCCTTAAAAATAATTCTCTATTCAGTTTTGTTGTATGGGAACGCCATTCCTATTGGACGGGGCTGGTTCATCAACCTCATGTCAAAGAAATCCTCTCAATTAGAGGTTTTTTCACTTCAAATGCTGGAGCCTGAGGACATTCATCAGAGTAGCTCACTGGGTTTAATGTAGCTAATTGTCATTCATCCCGATTCAAGGGTCGATGACTTTAGGGTACTGTGCGTCCTCAGAGGGTTAACTTTAAACCAAAGATAAGACTGCATGGTTTTAACTTGTTAAATACTTTGGAAGTCGGACCACCCTCTTGGCTGGCTAGTTGAAGAGTCTGAACCAAGTCCAACAAGGTCTTCATTTTTTTCCGACATGTCATTTATTTATTTGCCTGAGACTAAAACAACATCTGAATATGATTCTGAAGTTGGATTTGGAAGTTTGATATAACCTGAAACATACAGTGTGTGATGACTTTTCTAGTTGTGCTCAACTAATCGGATTTAAAACCCTAATTACATGTCGTTAAGTAACGGTCTTGTTCCAACCTTTTCTCCTTGAAATGTTGTATGTGCTGTGAATTTTTTGGGACAATTCTGATTGTGGAGAGAGGAGTGGTCTCTTTTATGTCAAATATGTTGAACCCACCATTGCAAACAGCTGAGGATCTAACATTCTCTAAGTGAAATAGAGGATAACCCGTAGCATTGAGAAATGGACGACTGCAGCAATATTGATTCTCTTGTTGCTGTTACAGTACTATTACACAGTACTTTATGACACAAAAAATGACTGAGTCATAATTCACAATCACCTTTAGATAATGCCAATAGAGGGAATAGCTGAAAAATAAAATAGCCATAAATTAAGTCCCTCTGTTTTAATTCATGACCAAACCAGTGCCAGAGGTCATCAGCATCCTTCCTTGAAACACAAGGAGCCGTGTAAGAGGAACGAATGTGAGAAAGAAGCAAATGAGAGAGAAGACCGAATCAAAGAAGATGAAAGAGACAAAGAACTGAGAGCCACAAGTGATGTACAGGTTGTGTGGATGAGGAGAAGGAGGAGAAGCAAGAGGAGGAGGAAGACTTGTTCACACTGAGCCTTCCTTTTATGATTTGTTGTTTTCATCCTGTCTCTAACTATCATGTCATTCCTGATCCTGCTTCCCATCTCGTCAGTCCAACTCCCCTCACCTGCCTCTGATCACCTCGTTAGTCCCTCATTACCTTCACCTGGTCCTCATGCCCGTCTCACCTGTTGCCCATCCCCTCATTAGTCCCTCTCTACTTAGGTACCCTCACTTCCACTTGTCCTCTGCCACATTGTCTTGTGTTTTCGTGCCAAGTTTTCCAGTGTTATTAGAGTATATTCCTGACCTGGCCTGATTCTCTGCCCTGCCCCTTTTAGGACTTGTTTGCTTCTTGGACTGCTCTCCCGGTTTTGACCCAGCCTGTTTTCAACCAAAGACAGTCATCTTTGTTATTCCTGTCAGTTGTGCTTTTGGGTCCACTCTAATAGCACCGTGACACATGCATTGTTTGTAAATCCATTTTAAATGTTGCTTTCATTTTACCATATTCTCCAGTCTCTCTGTTCTCCATACTTCAATCTAATCCTTTGCCTCCTGTCTTTGTCACCGTGTCCTTCTCGCTCTGCCTCTCCACGTCTGCCCTTTAGATCAGTGAAGGGCACAATGGGCTCCTAGAATGTTTAGCATATGTCATTCAAACAACGTTTTCATGGAAAGTGCCTTCCGGTAAAGTAGATGCATATATTTTCTGGATGTGTAGTGAATGGAACTCCTAACATTGGCAAGGACGTTGCAATGCAAGACCACCTGAGCTGCACATAACCACCTGTGTGGTACAGAACCAAGCAGGGTCTGGAATACTTATGTGGGATGGAGCCTCCAAATGTCCTGGTTTATTTTGCACAGGTGCAGATTTAGACAATCAAAGTCAATAACAAACACATTTTGTGATTCCCAGTTTTCTATTAGCAGTAACACAAGTTTGAATAAGCACTGTAGTAGATTACACTTGTGTATTATTTTGTAAATGTTGTAATTAAAATTGTATATCTTCACCTTGCCATCGCATAAGAACCTGTCTGCCTCCTCACATGTGTACTGTTAAATGCTTTGTGTTCCATACATGTGCACATGTGAAGGCATTGACAATTCAACAATATTTCCTGCTCTACAATTATGAATACAGACAAAAGTAACCTTTAAACAAAAGATATTGCCACTTTTGAGTTTTATAATTCTGGTCTGATTGTTGCATTGTGGCATTTGCATCGATTCTTCAACCAGGCTTTCAAAATATCACCAGCCAGCATCCCGACGCTGATAGATGTCTGCTTTGGCTGCTAACGCTGACATTTTGGCAGCAAACCAAACCATCATTTGCACATTCAATCGCTCATTTCCTCAAGTCATCTTGTAAAAACAGACCCCTTGATGGTACAATATGGAAAATTGAGACCTTTCCGATCTGGCAGTTTCTCTGGTTGATCCTGGCATTCCCGTTGAGTGCACTTTAAATAAACTTTGACTGTGGATAGGTTACCATGGCAAAGGCACTTGGCTGAACATAGCCAACATAAAAAAAAAAAGTTATACAACTAAAAATTGAGCACATCTAACGACCGGATAAGAAACAAAAAACCTCTTTTATAGAAAAGTGTTCCTGTGAATATACAGTATGTGTGTGACCTGCACATGATCCAAACTTAAAAGAACTAAAGCACATCATAGTTGCAGTGACTTTGTTCATGCTAAATCACAGACAAATTTATCCTTACTGTGCCAGTTCATAGATAGAACATTTGTCATAAATGGGTCCCACATCCCAGTTGAACCCTTTCAAGTAGAAGACAAGAATCAATTTAGAAGGAAACAGTAACACTCTGAAGGTTGTTTCTCTGCTTTCCTGCTCTGTTGGCAACTTTACAGTCGTTGCCAAGTGTGCCAGCAGGACCCACCGGCCTCACTCTCTAAAAAATGACTGTAAAAACCTGTTTCCACAAACTGGTACAGCTGCTGCAGGGCCGACAAGAGGTTAAAGAGTCTAAAGGCCACGGCTTTGTCACACTTAAAGAATGCAACAACAAAAGAGGAAAATCTGCATGGGCAAAGTGATTGACTAACACTCAGCTAGGAATGCAGCCCTCATTTGCTCCACTGGGACCATCCAGCAGCCAGCAGTGGAAGACGCTGGTTGTACTGGGCAGCTGCCAGAAGGCAGCGTACAGTGTGGGGCTGCATTAATCTAAAGCAGAGCGTTGACAACAATATGGAGTAAACATTTTTAAAGCTGTACGAGTATAATTTGTTGAGTTTGGGCAGAGCGTTTGTTGATTTCTATTATAGCCTCATTTATAAGAAAACCTCCCCTGATGTGCGGATGCTGTGATCCTTGCTGAAATATAAGTTGTGCTCTGCATTTTAATATAATGTAAACAATTAATTAGAGACACGTCCGCATATGCTTCTGGATGCCACGGACAGCGTATTTTTCAAGTGTTTGTAATGCCGTTTCAAAAGGGAGATTCATATTTATTTGGGGAATGTTCCAACATTCATATAATTTGATGCACAAAACTGGTCGATTTTTTATTTTATTTCAAATTTTTTTTTTAGCAAGGCCAAAACAAGTATATGTTGTGCAACAAATAAATATTCCACAACATCACTTCTATTTTTTATTTTCCATTTAGAGCTGAGTTTGATTGTTTTTCACAGTCTCACACGGCGAAACATTTACAAAGAAAGTGTCCATGACTTCCCAATCCCATTGCAACAGAACTGAAGAACATCTAAAGTCCAAATGTGTGCATTATAAATGTAACCTTGACGTTATGCAACTATCATTGTGCAGTTTGCACTTGCCTCCAGCTGTAAAAGAGAATGTAAAGGTTGTTTTCTTACTGCAGTTTTGGACAATTTCTAACCTCACATATATCGCACAAATGTTAAAAAAGGATGTAATACACTGATGAAAACATACATTATTGAATGAATGAACTTTACTTTAAGAAGTGCTATCCTGACCTCGGCTGACATCTTCCGTTAGTTGTCATTTATCAGAAGCTCATCTGATCACACCACAGTGTTGACTTCACAGTATTGAGTCTTTGCCCTCTAGCGGGGTTACGCATGACCTTAACCAGAAACTCACAAATAACTAAATCCCTTGTCTTACATTCTCCTCACACGTTTCACGCAAGACTCCCATTTCATCACGCCTTCACTCAGGACAGAACCTCCAAAATTGTTGAGGTCAGTCGAGAAGCTGGGCCACCGGATTAGCCGTTAGCTATGTGTAACGTTGTGTTCCATCCCCGAGAGTCGTGCTCATACTATTGCTGTATTACTGCCATCGTGATGCAGTCACAACTGCTCTGAACTATATGAATACGCCATGTCTGCAGGAACAACACATTCTGAGGAAACAAAGGCATTGCTTTTAAAACAGGATTGGATTTGACAGAAGCATCATGACACTAGAAAGTATTAAAACAGTGTTTATGTGATCTAAAAGCTCTTAAGAAATGTTGAAGATATTGCTAACACTGTGCATTTAGCTTGAATTGTGAAATGCATTATGGACGTCAAAAGTGTTGTAAATGTCCTGCGATTAACTTCATTAATAAGTCGCCATCATATTTCTCCTGAAACACTCGAGACTAGCAGCAGATTTGTTATAAACACAGATGGCCTTAAAACTAGAAATGAAAAGGCAATTAAGCACGATTAAGAATCCTTCAATAAAACCTTCATGAACAGAGAAGAGGGTGACGCCGTTTTACTGTCCAGTCAATAAGTGTCCTCACAGGAGGTACAGATACATTATGTCTGTGTGTGTGTGTGTGTGTGTGTGTGTGTGTGTGTGTTGTCCTCAGAGGAGCAGAAACACGGACCCAGAGACAAGTTGCGGTTTGACGTACAACACGCTAGGGAGCCATGAAATGAAGCACATGTGTGGTAATATCTTTGTGCGTTACAAAGCGACGACGGCACGCAATACACGTTTCTTGTTGAGTTTGGAACCGTAAAAATTGTGCACACATCCGTGAGCACGCCTGTGACTACAAAGCAATAAAACGCTAATGAATGTGCTCTCGAAGTTTAGCTCGACAGTCTGGGATGGCCAGAGTCTCGGAGGGAGCGTTTGTTTTATGACCCTACCCACCCTGCACCTCCCCCTCCAGGAGATGTGGGGCATTGGGAGCAGGGGTGGAAACTAAGCACCTTTTTTAATTTAAGTTGTACTTCAGACAGTCGGGTATAATAACAAAAATTAAAAAACATCTGAAAAATACTTTTTAAAAAGGAACTGGTTGACAATAGTGCAGTCTTACTTGACTCTCAAACATTAGATAGTGGATGTTTCTAAAGATGATAATCACTATTGGGAATACTACGAATCAAATAGACAACAATCCTAGTTAAATTCAATCTCTTTCATCTTTCTTCTTTAAACCTTTAACTTATGAATTGTTTGTGCTGGGATTTAGAATAGATTTGAAGGATTTATTAATAAATTTGAAGCCATGTCATGTTTGGTGCTAGTGAGAATGTGCTCACCTGTGTGCGCGCATCACGGCTGAGTGGTGCGCGCGCCACTCGCTGTGAGCGCTGCGCGTGCAGACAGCATTTAACGGAGCGGAGCAGCGCGTGCGCTCTGATCGCTCTTTTAATGAAGTATCGAGACTAAAAATATGCTAAATCACATCGTTTTTAACGTACGGGTATTTTGTTAGTATCGCTACACCGTGCAGCGTGACAGCAGCAGATGTAGCGGACTAACATTCAAGCTAACCTAACTTCCCAAACGCTGTGGACATCTGAACGCTGATTGGCCGAGACGCGACACGCCCCATCAAAGATGTTTTATTGCGAAGAGCACCACTCCACATTTTCTCCGCGTCTCACTGCAATCTCAACGGCAGCCGGCCAGGTGAAAAAAATTATAAATCGGAACGCGACTCTGGTATTGTTCAGGGGGCCGGTCCAAATGGGGAGGCGGGCCGAATGCGGCCCGCGGGCCGTAGTTTGGGGACCATTGATGTATACCTTTATTCGTCCCACAGTGGGGAAATTTCAAAAATCACAGCAGCAGTGCACATCAGAGCATTAATAAAAATAATTATAAAACACAAAACTAAATACTAATACTAAACATACAGGGGAAAAACAAAGCAAAGTGCTGAGCAATGTGCTTGGTTGCTTATGCTGATTATTATGGTATTGTGGTAGAAGGATCGTCACCTACCATCAATGTAACAAATGCAGTAAGAAAATGGTATTTCTTCAAAAAATGTTAGATGTTTTTTCCTCTACATTAGCTGCATCTTTACAAGTGATTGAAGTGTGTTCCAACAAATGCTGACACACGACAAATCTCACGTGAAACTACTAAACGAAGACGAGCAACGTGTTTGACTGACAAAGCATCTCACATGTTTGTTCGTTTTTTGCTGATTTATACCTCTGAGTTTTTACAGCCCAGTCCCTCCCAGTCTCTCTCCCCCCACCCGACTGGGACGTGTGGGGCCTGGGCAACAGAAGATGAAATCAAACGCCCCTTTGATGAGAGTTTGGCTGGAGAATGAAAAAGGCATGTGTGTTTGTGTGTGTGTGTGTTTGTGTGTGTGTGTGTGTGTGTGTGTGTTTATGGATATAAATACATCAGAGAGCACTGGATTTGGAGCACAAAGGGCACTCTGCGACACAAACTCGCATACCACCCACATTTATACTCGCACAGAAAACTGGTAGAAATGACACAACACAGCATACGATGATTTGGAAGGATTAGGGATGAGGAGGAAAGACAGGAGAGGAGAAGACATATGTTGAGTGGGTGGACAGGCAGGGATGGCAGGGAACGGGGTCCGACTGGCAAAAAATCACACACACACATGCAAGTCTCTCTGCCATCTGCAGTTCTCGTCACCTTGCCAGTCGTCCCATCCAACCAAACCTCACTAACCCTTGTATCTCCCGAGATTTTAAACACCCTCTTCCTCTTCCTGTCCTGCTCTTGCCTGTCGCATGTCTTTCTACACCTCTCGTCTCTAACTGGGTAGCACTGATGTGTGTCTGTGCCTGACTAAACTGTATGTACGCGATCCATCACGTGTTTGCATGCATGCCTGTGTGTGTGTCTGTGCATGGGTATGTGTGTGTGTGTGTGTGTGTGTGTTTCGCCCCAGTGTGCAGGGACTTCTCATAGCTACCGTGAGCTAATGAGCTCCATTTAAATCCAGCCCCTCTGATTCCTGCTCTCGCCCAGTTCCTCAGCCCCAGGGGCCGTTGCCTGCTCTGGCCTGGAAACTGCGGCACGGCAGCGGCCATTTTGGCTCATGAGAAACACGCTGCTGAACCGACACGCATGTCTCCGTGAATCAGGATCAGACGAATGGATGACTGCTGGAGGTGCGTTTGCATGAATGTGTGTTTCCGTATGTGTTCAAGCGTTTGACTCAATAGTTGTTTGTCGTGTGTGTGTGTGTGTGTGTGTCTGAGGATTCACGATTCTGTGTGTATTTGTCCTTACTAGAGTGTGTGTGTGTGTGTGTGTGTGTGTAGCATCACTTGCTTATGGATGAGTCATCCTCAAGCGCTTCAGTAGCATCATCTTTCTTTCGTCGCACATCTAACTTTTCATTTTTCACACTTTCTCTAGTGCTCTCTCTCTCTCTCTCTCTCTCGTCGTTTTTGCTTTCTCTTTTTTACGCGAAAATATGACATCAGCCAAACCAAACTGGCCCCTCCCACAGTGTAATAAAAATGTTAAATTGAGATCATGTGTGCCGGTTTCTTTTATTTGTATTTTACATGGTTGTCATCTCGCCTCAAGCACATGATGTAGTTCTTGGACCACACGTACACACACTCACACACTCACACACACACACACACACACACATAATCATGCTAAGCTAAGCACATTGTCTTATATCTGCCGTTCACTTCTAAAACGGGTACAGATCTTCTCATCTAACGTTGGGCAACAAAGCAATTAAGGGCATTAGCATGTGTTATCATTTTTATAGATTCAATAAAATAAGCTACAACACACCTGTATTCATCCCCAGTGGAGGAGTTCAATTTGCTTAATTGGATATTCTTAGATATCAAAGTGCCAGTTCTTACAATATGAGACACAAACACAGGCCACAAGTGATCTAGTTTCCAACTGCAGATTGCACACAAATTAATGGTCTTGATTTCTTAAAATGTTAAATGCTAAAATCATACAATGGCATATAAAGCAACAACAAGATAAACAACCTACTCTTTCACAAGAATACATCAAATCATCATCTCAAACCTGCAGCCATCTGGTGGCGGTGAAACATTTAGAAAATATAATGAAGTATTTAAGGTCCTGTAATGTGCTTACTGCTCCGTATGAAGGCCGTCGTTTACTGTAAGCGCTGCTTTCTTAAACGATGAAATACCAAAGATAAATGAAAAACACACGTGCAAAACTCTTTGAGCGGTAAATGATTACTCACTACTCGACAGACCACATCACCACATACCACAGTCTCACATACACACACACAGAGCGCAGGGGATCTGTGCCTGCTTCAAGGAGGTTTCTGCAGTCCCAATATTCCAGTTTTGAGCAGATTATCCTAATATGAATATTGGGTCTTTGGAGCACTTTAAACACAGAGTTGGAACCCAGGGCAAAATACCTTCTGCCTAAAGTTACACACGTATCCCTGTTTTTAAACATGGAGGAAACTCACAACATGTCAGTATGAGTTGTGTGTGTGTGTGTGTGTGTGTGTGTGTGTGTGTGTGTGTGTGTGTGTGTGTGTGTGTGTGTGTGTGTGTGTGTGTGTGTGTGGCTCAGTGGTCCTATGTTTTAATAAACAACAAATGGCTTCTCTTTTCCCGCTCATGTGCACGCCTTGTAACTGTAACACACACTTACACACACACACACACACACGCGCGCGGAACAATTGTACCTCATGACTTCCAGTACTTCTGAGTCATTAAGCTATTAGATAGCTGGCCACGAAAAGGCTTCTTTCTTTTCTGCATTCTTCCTTTCATAACCAAAGGAGCTCACTGTAAACATTTAGACTAAAGTGCCATCAGCTCAGCCGTCTCACACCACGCGTTCATCACTTTGTACGGAGGCTCGTGTGTGTTTAAAGTTTACACTGCGCTCTGCTTTTGTGTTGCTTTCTCCCTTTCTACTTGGCATCAGTTGGGGGAAATTGATAAAACACACACATGCATGTGCTAAAGCATTTCTCAGAGGCATTCTTAAAACTAAAGCGTTTCCACTGGAATTCGACACTTCCAGTCGGAAAAATGGGGAATACTGGGATGCCATGTGGCATTTTTGCACTGGAAGTGTTCCCAGACTGCCTGTGGGGGGGGGGGGGGGGAGTATGGGGAAATCAGGGGAAACCACAAACTACCGTGGATCTTAATGGTTGGAAGAGAAGAGGAGAACAGAGAAGAGAATTCCAGTTACTCAATGAGATCAAATATAGTCAGTAGAACTAAAAAAATAAAAGTAAATGTCACAGCAAAAGTAGAGAGGCTGCTGTGTAACTAATAGCCCAGACTAAACAGTTGCAAAAGTCGGTTCTTTTGTTGTTATTTTGTGCAGCATAATGTAAAAAAAGAAGTAATTTTAAGTAAAATTAAATGTGAGATTGGTAGTTTGACCTCTGCGTGTGCTGCTTTTATCTGCTCTGTCTCGTCTTGTGCAAAGTCTCTGGTAATAATAATAATAATAATACATAACATTTCTATAGCGCTTTTCAAAATTCTCAAAGACGCTTGGTACATCAACTGTGTTTTAGTGGAAGGCATGAACTTGCTCAGCATCATCCTGAGCAGAGGACGCAGCTCACACAGAGGTCAACCCTCAACCCGTCTGCTGCACAATAGTGAGCCCATCGAAGTACTTATGGCCAGAAAAGTTTGGGAATTACTCCGAGGCTTTTAAGGAAAGTTGAGACGGAGACGCGGAAGAAAAATCAAAGACTTTATTTGTTTGTTTGTGTGTGTGTGTGTGTATAAGTGTGTGTGTGCGTCTGTGTGGTCACCATATATGTAACAACATACAGCTCTAAGCCACAACACCCACTGTAGCCTGTGACCTCTAAACCTCAGCATCCTCTCCTCATATGAATGATGACCCAAGGTGACATAGGAAACTTATGCCACATGCAAACAGTTATTTTTGTGTTTCCTCATGTGTGTTTGGTGGATAAAAAGGCACAATTCAGTTTCAGAAATGTCCTGATTAAATATGCCAAAAAGGCATTATTGATTATCTCTGATATGCATTGTAGCGTTCCATATATTTTAAAGACACAACAGGTGAATTGGGTCAAATATAAATGAATAAATGAATTTCACCATTAAACTTCCCCAGTTGAACATTAAGACAGTTGTTTTTTGTATTTCAAGTTTTCTGAAGGTTTATGTGTAAATATGCAAATGATGCAAAATAACTTTTTCAAAAAATAACCCCAAATCTTTCAAACAATATTTATTGCTTCTCACCTGGAGGACTTTATTTATTCTTGAGTTTAGCTTCTTTTTTTTATTATTATAAAGCTTTACACAGTATTCCTCGTAATTAATAACATGTTGCTCTTTGTTCCACAGTTAAACCCGCCGGCTGCACCTTCTGTAAGGGCACTCTTGATGTGTCATAAACAAGCAATAAATAATTAGCTTCGCTGTTGATCATTTGTTGGGCCTTTCAGGGTGTCTCAATAAAATGGACAGTGACAGCAAATAAAGGCAGAGTGAAAAGAGAGAGCAGAAGAAAAGCAAAAGAGAGAAAGAGAGAGGATGGAAGAGACAAGACAGATCGGAGGAAGAGAGACAGAGACTGTAAAGAGAGACTAAGTTTAGCTCTCCCCTGAGGACTCCTCTCAGGGTCCTCTGCTCTTTTCATTGTCCTCCTCTCCTCCCTTTCTTCATCATCTCCTCCTTGTTTCAATCCATCACAAAATAATTAACTTGCTATAAGTGAAATTAATTCCACTAATTGGGTTTAAAGGTATTTTTGGACACGGGCACAAAAAAAAAGAGTGAGGAGAGCGAGAGAGACAGAGAGAGAGTTTACTGTGTGTGTGAGTGAGTGTGTGTGTGTGTGTGTGTGTGTGGAGGGGAGGGTGGTAACTGTTCACCCAATCATGTCACGACAGGGAAGACGTGACCTCGCCAAGCAGGAAGTGAACTGGGTGAACTTCCTGACCGAATTAGAAGAAATGAAGATGTTGGGCGGAAGGATGCTGACAATGAACAATCCCTTGTCGGTGTCATTTCTTTCTCTTCACCGTGCTCGACGTGTGTTTTTCACTCACTTCTCTTCTGTTGCCGCTGCTGTTAAACAACTCTCTTCCCAGTACGGTGCACAGGATTGTGTGGATGGATTTGTCGTGAAAATGCACGTCTTTGAATGTTGAAGGTTTGACGGAGCGAGCAGGCTTTCGTTTTGAGATGATCCTTGAGTCAGTAAGGAAGAGAAAAAGTCAGAAGAGGCGTTTCAAGTGGTTTCAAAGCTTAAGTGAAACGCAAACTAACTGATGTCGTCCGGGCGGATATTTTTATCTCGTCTTTCCTCTCTTGTTTGACATTTTATTGATGTATTCAGGACGCAAGATTGAAACATGAGCGCAGCAGATTATTCCGAACAGACGAGCAGATCAATGACAAAAGGGGGACAATTACACTTTGGCTCTGTGAAGGTATAACATCCTGGCATATGAGTCAGTTAGAGGGAATAAAAGCTGTCATCTCTGTTCAGCATCATACCTTTTAAAATGTAAGCATTTAGCTCATGTCCGTATTCCAAATGTCTCGCAATGAGCTCAATACCAGACAATGAGCCTTTCCGCTTTCGCAAACTATTCTGGGATGAATTAAAGTGCCACAATTCGACTAATAACTTGAATAATTTCCTGTGTGCCGAGATACAGCAAGTGAGCTAGCAAGTTTTGTGCGGATGGTTGTCAAAGAACACATTTACTTAATCGATGCATTTGGGATTGTATGCTTGAGTCTTGGAGAAAAAAAACTTTCTTTCAATCATTTTATTTTAAGTTTTTACAAGTTACACCAGACAATCAAAAATGAATAAATAAAAAATTACAAAACAACCAACTATACGGACAATCAGACAAGGAAGAAAAATAAATAAAAACAAACATAAATCATAAATCATCATCTTCCATATTGAACCAACTATAACCATCATTCACAGAGTCACTTGGGCCCCAAGATTGCAAAGCCTCTTCTTATGGTTTCGGCATAGTCCTCGCCAATAAAATCCATAAAAGGATAAAACTTTCTTGACTCACATGTAGGTTTGTAAGTCAGCGCCTGGCCGTGTTTGGACCAGTGTTTACATGAATGAAGTTATTCACTCAAAGGATTTGTCTGCACTATATTCCCGTCTTTAACCCTCCTGTTACCTTTAGGGTCAATTCGACCCCATTCAATGTTTAACGTTGGTGTTCTTTGGGGTCAATTTGACCCCAGGCTGTTTGTCACTGTGTCAAACATATAAGAAATATCAACTTTTTTATATATTTAAAGGGCTATTTAGGTAGTCAACAAACAAACATAAAGTAACTCACACTTAAACTTGGGAAACAATATTAATTCTAATAATTTTCTGGAGGTTTTAATTGCTGGGGTCAAATTGACCCCGAGGGTGAAATATGTCAGTAAATGTGAAGGTAACAGGAGGGTTAAACCCGACGGGGTCTGCCAGTGTGCCTCGCTCAGGCTTGGTCCTGGTTTTCCCGTGCTCCCTTCCCTCCGGGGGGCCCGGCAAAACATCCGGGGTCTCCAGCAAGGAGTTATTGGCTCCCAGCGAGGCAAAGCCGGATCTGCATGGTTGATCTTTCAGGCACCCACCGGCTTTTAAAAAGAGCCGACAAACTAGACCTACAGCAGTGAGGTTTGAGTGTCAGATCCACATGTCTAAGGGCATATCGGACACCACAACACGCAGTGAAACATGGTTTTCGTATAGTATCGTGACATGTTTGATTTTCAGATGCAGCATGTTGCCAGATGACGGTGTGTTATGTTGTGATAAGAGCAGAGGCATTATTCCTGTTCCTATCGTCTGTTTGTGGGTTTCTTATGTTTCAACGTGATAGTCTCAATATACTAATTGAGGATGCTAAATAAACACTGGTCCAAACACGGCCAGGCGCTGACTTCCAAACCTACATTTGAGTCAAGAAAGTTTGATCCTTTTATGGATTTTATTGGCGAGGACTATGCCGAAACCATAAGAAGAGGCTTTGCAATCTTGGGGCCCAAGTGACTCTGTGAATGATGGTTATAGTTGGTTCAATATGGAAGATGATGATTTATGGTTTATGTTTGTTTTGTATTTTTTTATTTTTCTTCCTTGTCTGATATAGTTGGTTGTTTTGTAATTTTTAATTTATTCGTTTTTGATTGTCTGGTGTAACTTGTAAAAACTTAAAATAAATTGATTGAAAGAAAAAAATATATATATTTTTCTCCAAGACTCAAGCATACAATCCCAAATGCATCGATAAAGTAAATGTGTTCTTTGACAACCATCCGCACAAAACTTGCCAGCTCACTTGTTAATATGCTGTCGCTCTGCCTGTATCTCTGCACACAGGAAATGAAGAGATTGAATTGATTGACTTGTGTGTATTGTTTATTCTGTTTCTCCCAGTAACCATGGGGATTGAAAACCCTGCCTTCACACGCGATACGTCATGTGGCCTCCCGTTGGTTCTCTCCCTCCCCGGAGCTCCAACTATCTCATCTTGCTTCCTCAGTCCATCTTTTTTTTTGGACATTTTAATTTTCTCTTTCTCCCTTTCCCTCTCTTTAAGCTCTCTCTTTCGCCCTCTCCCTCTCGCTCCCATGCAGAGCAACATATGCTGCCTCTTTCCTCACACACATAGGCTAATTAAAAAATACTAAGAGAGAGAGAGAGAGAAAGGTGAGGGGTCCTTGGGGTGAAATTTTCATCTTACGCCATGACACCTGAGGGCAATCTACCTCTCTGTGAGTCACCAACATAAAGAGAGAGAGGTAGACTGTTTAAGTCAAACCTGCCCAAAGAATATTAACACATTTGTGTGTGTGTGTGTGTGTGTGTGTGTGTGTGTCCTGCAGCGTGTTGTCCGTTAAGCCGATCATGTGCCGCATACACACAGAGACCAATGTGGCTGTCACTTTCACACACACACACACACACAAGCTCAAGGAGTTAGTAATAAGCTCGTTCGGTGCAGAGCACAGCATACATCTTACTCACACTGAGCCACAGCATTAATAATACACACACACACACACAGACAGTGCACACACACACACAAATGCAAAGGACACGTGATACACATGATACACACGATTTTTGATCTTAAATATGACACAAACACACACCATCTCTCCATTTGCTGTAATTAGATTAATAACTGATATCATCCTCTTTGCCTCTAATGCAGCGTACAGTCTCCCGTCTCCACTCAGGCTGTCGGACCACTCGGCTGTTGACCGGAGCGCCGACATTCATCAGGCTCGCTAACAGCTGAATGAGTAAACGGACACATTTCTTAAATCACTAAAGTGTTGGTGCGAGTCGAATGAGCAAAAGGAGGAAACACAAAATAAATGTATTCCAGAGAGGGAATGAAACGGTTCAATCGTTTGAGGTGTTTAATCGACGCTCCCGTCCGGAGTGAATCACAGTGATTAGGTGTCAGTGACTTGCTCAAGGACACACAGCAGTTGATGGGCACGTTATCTGATGCTGGGATTGAAGCTTTCAGGACGATCAGGACAAAGACACGGGGGCACCTCGTTGCAACTCCGCCAAGTCATGTGACACTGGCTTTTATAGATTTAAATGTTACTGAAAGACTGATAAACGCCTGATTATGTGATACAAGGCCATTTTTTAAAAGCCGCTGAGTGGAGAGGAGAATATAATCACATTGAGATACAAACAAAGAGCTTTAATGCGGTGTTTTGCTGAAAGGCTGAAAAAAGACGAGAGTCTTTTTGATGCCTCCGTTTGCCTTTTGGTTTCTTTCTATGTGTTCCACTTTCCCTGGCACTGAGCTTGACTTCCGACTGAAATGAACCAGGCGGCCCAAAAATAATCCACCGCAAGAGACAAGAGAGAGGGAGAGAAATGGGAGACAGGTGAGAGGAACAAGAGATGAAGAGAGGGAAAGAGTGAAGCAAATGGATAGAGAGGGGAATAAGTAAGAAAGGAGACGGATAAGTTGACAGATAATAAGTACAGGAAATAGAAAAACAAAGACGTGGAGACAGACTCTTTCCGATGTGTGAATATATGAGCATTCCTGTCTCCAGTTTGCAGTACTTTGAATATAGTCTGTCAGCTGACACATCCGTATGCACAAACCGACAAGACACGGGCAAATATTCATTCAAGTTTGAGGCCAAGGTTCTCTGCTGAAAAATGGTGGATTGCCAACTTTCGAGGAGGTCAAGTCGATGGTCTGAGGTCTGAGCCGAGGTCCTGAAGAGGCTTGGAGTGGACTATCTGCTCTTCGATCTTTCAACAAGCCAGCTGAGGCGGTTGAGATATTTCATCGGCCAATTCCAATTTGGGGAGACCCCGGCGCAGACCCAGAACATGCTGCATTGAATATCTTATGAGCCCCTGGGAAGGCCTCAGGGTCCCTCAGGAGGAGCCGGAGGACGTGGCATGTCAGGTTGTCTGGGTTACGTCGCTTTTCCCCGCTGCCACCGCGACCCAGACCCAGACGAGCAGCAGGAAATGTAAATGCTGGTTATACAGCTGGTTCAGTTATCACACAAAGAAGACAACATGGGCCCACACTCACAGTCAAAAGGATGAATATGGAAGACTGAATCATTTCAAGGGGACTTAAAATGATGAAAAAGCACATGAACATTCACGTATATACACATCATTAATTACAAGAGCTTCAAGCTTACAAGAGCTTCAAGGGCAAAAGGTGAAGTCATTAAGAATGGTGAACTCCTTTTTGTTTTTTAAGGGAATTATTTATTAAAAAATCCTTGAGAGTTATAAATGTAATTAAAAACGGATTAATATGGAAGATGTATGTGGCAGTATATATAAATATATTTTGTTTTTTATCTTGTTTATTATTGTTTTATTTTTTTTCTTTATTTTATATCAATTTTCTGATTTATTTTTGATTTCAATTTAGGATAGGAATTTATAAGCATTTTTTTGCTTCTACCTATACCTTTTCAGTCTCTCTCTTTTGTATTTTTTTATAGGATAATATTGTATTGTATTTGATTTGATTGACTGAATAAAAAATACAAACAAAACAAACAAACAAACAAACAAACAATTTCCCCACTGAGGTCCAGCAGAAAGCCCAATTAAACGTTGTCAGGTAAATACGCAGAGCTGAATGTCACCTTGAGGTACAAGCACTAACGGTAGTGCTTTGTAATGCACAGCTAGCTATGCATGCATGGCCATTTTCTATTAGCCCACTGCAAATCACATCCACTCTGACTCATAATGCATTCAGTTCACACACGCAGTGACCGACGTTTAGATCCAAACAGTCGGCCTACAGGCGTAATGTGAACTTTGACTGAAGCGCACACAGTCTCAACAACCAGTGCACACATGTATGCACTTATGCCTGGTAAGCACACACTCACACACTCTTATTGTTCAGTAACAATCAAACAGAGTTTTCTCGTAATGAATGAATTAATCAAGTGGTAATGAATGTGGAGTGGCTCCACACGGTGCTGATTAACACAGAGGACGGAACAAGGGAGAAGCGGCCATGTTTGATTCCTACAGTGGAGCTGAGTGAGTGGCAGTGTGATTGACTGAGAGCGTGATTGATGTGTGTGTGTGTTTGTGTGTGTGTGTGTGTGTGTGTGTGCAGCAGGTTAGAGAACAGGTCCAAACTCAGGCAAATTATGATGATGTCAAATCGGCATTTATTTCTGAGAATCTAAACCAGGGCGGTCCCTTTGTGTAATTAATCTTTTGAAAAACACATTATTCTTCGCTTCTTTGTCTTTCTCATCTCAGCCATTTACACAGAACATCTGACATTCAATAAAATAAGTTATTCTGCTCGATAAGTACGCAAATTAGCATAAATGGTAACATTATTACACAGAAGGAGAAAGTAAGTTGTCCTCTGGCTTCCGTTTCCTTTTAATTAAATGTATGTGCGTGTGTGTGTGTGTGTGTGTGTGTGTAATCACAGTGACTTTCTCTTCCCAATTCGGACTTTAATCCATCACCTGGCTGTTGCTATGGTGTTTCTCTCTCCATCCAATCAAAGCCATGCGAGTGAGCACGCTCAGAGAAGAGAATCACATCACGACCTCGGCCATAGTCTTTGATACGATGGACGAAAAAAGGCAAGGGAGAGGTCATGAAAAATATATATACTAGTTGACAAATACATACGAAATAAGTATCTATCAGCACTTTTTTGTATCTGTTCACACAGGCCCCCAAATATACAACAACCACATATTAATTTGATATTTCTCACGTGCAAACGGGTAATTATACTGTGTGTGATTATTGCGATGGAGTGCTTCGAGTTCCCAAAAGCTCTTTATAAATTATGACTAAGAACTGAAAGATTAATCAAATAAAGTAGCTCTACTTAACTGGATTGGAATAAATACATTATACTATATTAATCATTCTGAAATTGCAAACCGAACTAAACCAACTAATATTTCTCAATCAGATGAGATACTTAAACAAAATATGAACCCGCTTCGTCAATATTTAATGGTTCATTCTTTGTTCTTTGTGCTTTTTTTACTTAAATAAACACTTTCTCGCTTTTTTCATCTTCACGTATATTTACTACGACTGCACTGCTTGCACAGCTGCTGTCACTGATCCCAGGAGGCAGCAGCATGACTGAGGAAAGCGGCGTGTGTGTGTGTCTTAGTCTTTTCGTTCGTGGATGACAGTGGACAAGAAGTGGTGGGACCAGTTTTTCTCCTAAGCGACCTCTCTGGCCATGTCAGCGCGTCGGTTTATCTCTGAATCAACACCAGCCTTCAGAAAACAATCAAAGTCCAATACTCACTCTGACTTCAGTGATGCATATGAACTAAAAGAACTATAGATTATACACGCAAGCATAGACACGACACACAGGGGAGGAGATGACATTTTAAACAGCTTTTTCTTTAAGGCCAGGTGAGTAGTGATAGAAACATGGCATTCATTACGCACAATTCCCTGTCACTTTGTGCGGCACGTCTGCACATAATGAGATATCTAGGATTATTTGACATGAGGTTTAATGAACTGAAAGTAAAAATAAAAGAGACGGATGTTCTGGGGGAAATGTCTCAGATCAGTGCACATCTGCATGCAATAGGTTCAGATATGTAAATTATAGTATTAAGTCGTAAGTATAGTATTTTTCAGTTTATCTTGCAGTTGCTATTCTTTAAATACCATGTAAAAAAGAGAATATTTCTAATGGTTTATTCATTTTAAACACTATATGTCTATGATGATTTATTATAAAAAATATATATTTAAATTAGGAAACAGGGACACTTCACAAAGGAAACATGAGGTCCATCTGAAGGAAATCAAAATCAACAAATGTGGAGAAACATGAATACGTAGACACAGATAATATCAGCCGTGCAATAAAACATACATGACAAAGCTCTTACTGTTGCCCTGGAGATAGAAAAGAACCCGTCCCCTGTAAACATCACGACCAACTCAAGAAGAGAGAGATGAAAGGAGAGCTATAAAGAGAGACCGACGGAGTCAGAAGGAGGGACAGACACATTTGGATTGTACTAGGTGTTCCGACCTTTACTTCACAGTAAACAGTTGGGATGGATTACAGCTGCCTTTTCTGAGGCCGTCGACTCCTTTGTTGCATGTGTGGAGCAGTGTGGCAAAGTCACATTACAGCTACGCTTAATAAATAATCTCTGGATATAGAGACAGCCAACAGTGAAAAACAACATTAGTAAAAAAAAAACAGACAGATGACAAGGAAACGTAGGACAAATGGCTTCTTCGGCCAAATGGAAAAAAAATAATGATATGTCTATAGCGACCAACACACATGAGACATTGTTTGACCTTTCACCTGCAGTCCACCGTCAGCGCCGCACAGTGTCTGTCCTCTCGGTGATTGCTGTGGTGGAGCTTGGCTCAGAGAAGGCAGCAGAGTGTCCGTGGAAAAGAACTGCCTGTCTCCCTCTCCCTGTCTTACTTTCATAAGCGGATTTTATCATTTCCAGGCCATGACCAGGACAATCCTGCCTTGACTCAGACGGGAAAATCACTGCTCGGCGTGACCATGAGAAGTCTGTGTCCAAATCCCAGAGCTTGTGATATTAGCGTCGACCTGAGTTTGACGTTTGGTTAATCTGGGGAGGATCGATGCTCTGTTGTGTTTCCCTTCCGGCTCATTCAGCTGCCTCCAGCACGCTAAATGAACACATTTCACACATCCCGTTCACGTCTATTTAAGCGGCGCAGCGACGCCATTATCAAGTCCGACTATTCTCGAACGCGAAGACGTGCGATAGCCCGTTTCACGCGTCCCGCCAACCTTTCTCTGCCCTTCATTAGTTCCTTATTTCCTGTGGCCTCTCGCCGCCCTCCATTTTATTCATCCCCTGCTGTCGATGTTTCTTTCCAAAAGTGTCTAATGCGCTGTCTGCCTCATGTGCCGCTGTGTGTGGTTGCGTGAGCTTGAGTGTCATGGGTGGCTATAGGAAGCTCGGGTGATTAACTCTGATAGCCACCAGATGCCTGATTTAGAGGTACAGTCAGACACACACACACACACACACACTTTGCACTAAGCACTTTAACGGAGAGACAGAAGACGGACAGAATTGGACAGTAGAGCGACACAAAGACACTGTGAGTAACTAAGCAAAAGCAAAAATAGAGAAAAGGGAGTGACAGAGACGACTGTAGGTGAAAAGAGGTCCGACGTGTGTATAAAGTCTGTGTGTTATATGTTCGTGTGTGCTACAGAGCGCTGTGTTCTCCTCCTGAGCTCTGAGATGACTGTCACGTTTCTCTTGGATGGCTGTGATATGACCTAAGATCAAAGCTTGGCTCGGCCAGATGCCGCAGATGTTGTTTCTCCGGTATGTGTGCACGTGAGTGAGTTGTGTGTGTGTGTGTGTGTGTGTGTTTGTGTTTGAGGGAGAGGAAGAACGCGATCGTGGTGCTGATTTTTATTTAGCCTAACTGACAGGCCTGATGTTTGACTGCGTTGCGTCTACATGTGTGTGCGTGTGCGTTTGTGTGTTTGCTGGACGCCCTCTCATCAGTCAGTGCGATCAGATCGGGCAGTCAACAAGCTGCGACTGTGGGACCGGCTGATGTTGCCTGTCTGAACTGCCAAGCACTAAATCCCAATATCGCGGATACCTCTTCTGCAGCTGTAGCAGAGAAGGCATACAATGACAGATATAATGCAATATGGAAAATGTTGGCGATATTTAACCCTCCTGTTACCTTTTGGGTCAATTTGACCCCATTCAATGTTTAACGTCGGTGTTTCTTTGGGGTCAATTTGACGCCAGGCTGTTTTCACTGTGTCAAACATATAAGAAATATCAACTTTTTTAGATATTTAAAGGGCTATTTAGGTAGTCAACAAACAAACATAAAGTACCTCACACTTAAACTTGGGAAACAATATTAATTATAATAATTTTCTGGAGGTTTTAATTGCTGGGGTCAAATTGACCCCGAGGGTAAAATATGTTGGTAAATGTGAAGGTAACAGGAGGGTTAAGCAACATATTCAGCTAAAGGAGTATATTTTTAAAGTTGTTGGATGTCATTATACAACAAGTTGAATGCTGGAATACAAATACATCAAATTTAGCCAACTATGGTCTGAATCTGGAACCATTTATTGAAGGCAGTGTTTAAAACATCCGTCACAGCCAGTGCTTGTTTCTGGCAAAATCTACATAAATCAGTAATACTTGTATATTAGCTCTGACGAGCGGCTTATGAACAGTAAGTCCCTTTGCTAATGTGTTGTTCCCAAAATAGTCCATAACTTTACTGCACATATCTATGTGGACTCAGCCAACTTCTCCATCTTTTTAATTTTCATTTATAAAGAAAAGTTTTTGCCCGAAATGTGCAGGTCTTTCAAACTCTTACCGAAGTTATCATAATGGAAGTGAATGTGTGTCTACACTTCCTCTGTGTGACTGTCTATGTGGGCTGCCTGCTGTTGGCAAATATAACTGTGAATAGGCTACATGCTCGCTGACCAGCGGTGGACAGGACTTCCTTTCATGGCCTGGGCCTCCCCAAAGCACCACAGTACTTGCCGTTTATCACAAATAGAGATGTGCTTGTTGTAATGAGGCTGACTCCGACAGTGAAAGTCGACCATATTTAGGCACACTCATCTCAGATCCCGTGGTGACGATGCTTTTTGATGTTTTTCTCTGCTTCTGCTCCCAGCGCACCTCGGGAAAACACCGTCGGAAGCAGTCTACCGAGCGCCTTAACATCTGTGCTCCAATCAGCGCGACTGTGTTGTGACATGACTTCCTGCATCATTAACACTTGGAAACCTGCTGCCATGTTGAGCTGTTAGCACTGACAATGATAATAATTTGCATCATTTAAATGTGTGGAAAGTATCATTTAATACACCACTGCCACGTCGGGCTGTTGTTGGCATGAGGGGGAAAGTTGATTCGGATAAAATGCTTTGAAAGCTGGGGAGACGCTCAGTGTCCCTATAGCCAGACTCGTAAGAGTGCTGCAGGGGGATGGATTTGTACTTACCCCAGAAGTAAGCATCGCACGGGTTCCCTCGAAGAAAAAAAATGGCAAAGGGATTTTGAATAATCACAGGACACAAGTTTAAGAACCGTACAAGTTTTGGTCAACAAGATCTGCTTCACAAATTAGCACCTTTAATAGGATTTTTGCCAACGTTGAGCTATAATTGGTCACATGAGCGAGAATACCCGACGAGGCTGTAAAGGCGTATTAGTCGCCGTGACACGAAAACCACAGACCTTAATTCAGGCATCTAACCATAAAACAAGATGAGAGTACCGGAAGTGCAAAAAATGCTAACTCTAAGAAGTGATAATTTGACACAATTTTCATTTCCCCCAGTTTAGATATAGCACTTAAACTTCCCTGACAACAAGCAATTGGGGGGTTTAAACTTGGGGGTGTTTTATTAAACACTGTAATGAAAGATGAGCGATTTGAGGGAACGCTACAATTTGCAAGGCAAGAGGCTTGTGATTGTCAGAAGCAGCTAAAAGCATAACTAGTAAGCTACTTCTCTGTAAAATTAAGAGGACAACAGGTGTGTTTTGATAATCCTATCATACCTAAGTCTAACCGTATAAATAACTACAACACTGAGTCAAACCCACAGCCAATGGTCACATCTAAGTTACCGGTGTATTGTCATAGCTCTGCACAGCCAAGAAAGTCAACACAATCTTTTTCACATATTCATCGTCTAATCCCAGAGCTCAATCATGAGGTGAAATGACATGCATGAGCTCTTAGCATCAGTCAAACATTCAAATATATGTCAGTGAATGTATATGAGAGACACTCAATGTCTGTGTCATGTGCTTTTTTTTTAACATCATTTACGTGTGTGTGTGTGTGTGTGTGTGTGTGTGTGTGTGTGTGTGAGAGAGAGAGGTAACAAGAGGACTGAGCAGTGTGACATGGTTCCCTCTGTCAGTGTTAATAAACCAGCCCTGATAATTGCCAACGAATATTGATAGAGAGGAAAATGGCCCCAAGCAGATCTCTGCTTCATTAGTGAAGACTAGGGGGACGGAAACGGGAGGGCTCATAGCAGTTGGCGGAAGAGAGAAATGGAAGAAAAAAGGGGAAAAAAGAAGATTGCTGCGAACCACAGATGAAAAGGTGATCTAATGGATACTGAACAGATGAAGGGTCAGAGGAAAATGAGGATTAAGGACATTGTTTCGAATCCCGTGTGGGTTTTAGAGCAGCTTTTTAGAAACCGAAGGATATGGAATCACTCAATGCATGAGCGGCCATGACACAGATCTAGAAACAAATAGAAAAGCTGCGATGTCATTCTTTCCTGACATGGCAGCACTGCGTTATCTTTGAGTGAGACGAAGGTCTGAGCTGTATTGTGGCCTCCGACAAACTATCAGGACATGACAACAATCACAATGAATCTCTCAGAAAAAAAAACATCTTCCTCCTCCTCCTCGTCTCCCCCTTTTTCTCTCCCCGCCCCTGTTGGTACACAGTGTTTGTTTAATGTGGTATTGCCATGGTTACCCGTCTGCCACGTTGAGGTAATGTCATTAATCATCAACTTTATCACACTGCAAACCAGACGCATGCACCCAGGAGACCAGCTCGGACGTTTTACACCAAGCTGAAGACACTGGAGGGGCCGACGTCTGAAGACGTTAAAGAGCAGCAGCGAACAGGCCGAGGTGTGTTTTTAACGCGGTGACATCGAGGCACCTCGGTGTTTCACGTGTAAAATTCTAACAAGACTATTAAAATCCCATCATGTTACACATCGACTGCGATAATTTATCTTCCCCGTCCCTCCATCCCCTCTTTCAATCTATCTCTCCCTTTGTGAGCATGTTCAATCTCTTTTGGTTGACATGACAACAGACGATGTCGCGCCTCCTGTTCCGATGACATCACTACAGGCGCCGAGCAAAAAAAAAAACCCGTCATCTCTTCTCTCGCGCTCTCTCTTTCAGACGCATCGATCGAGAACACGAATCACAGATGCGAAGAGGAGATGAGTTTGGGTCAAAAGGTGGAGAGGGGAGACGGGAGATATAAAAGAAACGGGGTGAAGAGGATAAAAAGGGAATGAAGAGGAAGACTCCAGAGAGAAAGACGAATAGCCACAGTTACATCTGAACTGCCACCGCGCCCACCCTCTCCCGTCAGCTGAAATTGAGTGTGTGATCACTCACTAATTTCCATACTGGTGACTTTGGCATATACACTACCGTTCAAAAGTTTGGGGTCACTTAGAAATGTCTTTATTTTTCAAAGAAAAGCACTGTTTTTTCAATAAAGATAACATTAATCAGAAATACACTCTATACATTGTTAATGTGGTAAATGACTATTCTAGGTGGAAATGTCTGGTTTCTAATGAAATATCTCCAGAGGTGTATAGAGGCCCATTTCCATCAACTATCACTCCAGTGTTCTAATGGTACATTGTGTTTGCTAATCGCCTTAGAAGACTAATGTCTGATTAGAAAACCCTTGTGCAATTATGTTAGCACAGCTGAAAACAGTTATGCTGGTGATATAAGCTATACAACTGGCCTTCCTGAGCTTGAAGAACAAAATTAATACTTCAAATATTAATCATTATTTCTAACCTTGTCAATGTCTTGACTATATTTTCTATTCAATTTTCAATTCATTTGATAAATAAAAGTGTGAGTTTTCATGGAAGACACGAAATTGTCTGGATGACCCCAAACTTTTGAACGGTAGTGTACCTCAGACGCACACGTGCAGAACGCATCCTGTGCGACGAGGGAGGCGACATGAAGACGGATGGCGTTCTGTGCGTTGGATTTAGAGCCTGAAAGACTTTCCTCAGTGTGCTTGACATGAAATACATGAGTCGTCAATGTGCAACAACCATGTGGGTTCGGACAAAAAGAAATACGCGAACATATTGATGTTTACTAGTTGATATTTAGATGTTTTTCTCTTTTTAATTATTTTAGCGTGTTAGTATGCTAATTAACACTAATTGCATAATACAGGCGAAAGGCCGTATAGCAAGGTATTGAACACAGAAACAGAATGTATCCTATCGGGTCCTTGGATATCTGTAGTACATATCATGGCAATCCACCCTGTAGGTGACACAATATTTTACTCAAATCCACAAATTTCAACCTCATGGTGGCACTGGAGGAAAGGTCAGATGATCACTAAAAGTGAAATCTTCTGGGAGCCATTATTCTCTTATTGTCACCGATCTGATCGTTGAAGAGATATTTCTGACAACGACATCCATCGAGCCACAAACAGTCACACGAAAGCTGCCCTCAAGAATTAAACGCCCCTCCTCTTTATGGAGCTGGTTACAGATGCAGCTCTGGAGATGGAAACACACACACACACACACACACACACACACATACTGTTGTAGGATTCCTGTAACAAGCCTGTTTTAGCCATCATGACTCCAGAGTGTGAAAGTGAGCCTGGTCTTTTGGGAAGTGGACTGCTCTATACAGATATATAGAGTGACTCGTTCTCTCCCTCACACACACACACACACACACACACAGACACACATACAATGTGTGTCTGTGGGGAAGTGGTCCGTGGAGCACACACATCAAGACTGGCCTAGATAGACGGGATAGAAGGACACACACTTTTTTGCACACATAGACAGTCAAGGACACTCTGATGGCCTATATAGTTGGGTCACTTCATACCTTGTCTTAATAAGAATAGAGGGATGTAGAGAAGAGAGAAAGGGAAGGAAAGAATAGAAAAGAGGAACTACACACACAATTGGCAAATGTTTGAGGAGGAGAGCGTCAGAGATATAAAGGTAGAAAGCAAGAGAAAGAGAGGAGGGGTGAAAGAGCCAATGGGGTGTAAAAGAAGAGGGGAAGAGACAGGAATACAGCCAGGTTTGTTGAAGGCTCGCCTTCCACCCTTAGTTTCATCCTCTCGAGTCCAGCACCGGTCGCCATGGTGACGACCGATGAAAAGAACGGAAGAGATCGCAACAGAAATGCAGACGTAGCAGACTGAAATAAAGAAACAGAGTAAGGCCGAACTGATAAAAGGCTCAGAGAGATGAAAGATCATAAACTCATGGTTTATGTTTTCAAAGCCGACCTACGTTGATGGTGCTTGTGCCATAGATGTGATTCAGTAACCAATGGATCTTAAGCAACACAAAGACAGCTCACAGCCCCCTCTGATATTTATTTGTGTTATCTTTATCGGATAACCAAATGCCAGCAGTGTCAGACACTCGGAACTCAGACTTTGAAACCACAATGTCTCTGCAGGGACTTAAAATACCCTCAGATGTGGCTCGATACTTTAACAAAAAGACCTGAGACAGAGAGTTTGCAGCACCACTTTAAATTAAAGTAAGTAGTGTTGATTAAAATTCCAAAAATTATGTCCGGAAGCTCAAAATTCAGTGGTCCGACATGAGAAACAAAGACCTGCAAGAAGAACATCAAACACAAGAGTTACAGAGGCCCCCGGGGGCGTGACTTCTTCTTCTTCTTCCATGTCTTACAAGGAAGCAGAGCCCCGCTATAAATGGAAACATCTATTTTTGGTTAGTACCGATCAGCGCACACCTGCAGCATGTCTAAAGCAGCCAAACATCCCTGGCACTGACTGTCATGTCTCGTCGGTTGTGTTAAGTTTTAGGTTTTAGTCCTGTTTTCCATGCCCGCTTTTATTTTGTAGTAACTGTCCTCTCTCGTTTCAGAAACTTTATTTCCTGCCCCGGTGTTTCCTCGTTCGTGTGATTGTCTGCTCCGCCCCTGATTGTGTCCACCTGTTCCCCATTTCCTCATGTATTTTAAGCCAGTGTCTACCTGTGTCTTGTGTCAGATCGTCTTGTCTCTTGTGTTGTCCTGATCCTTCTTGATAGTTTAGTCTTTTGTCCTGGCTTACTTTTCCAGCATAGCTGTGATTTTCTGTTTTTTATAAACCCTTTTGATTGCCCTGAACTTTGGAGTCGTGCTTTTGGGTCCTGTTTTTTGAGTCGTGACACTGACTGTTTAATGGCAATTCAGATGCCCGATATGTAACCTACATGAACCCATTCAGCGTCTACAAGATATCGGCATCAGAAGCGTTCTAGTTTCTGGTCGGAGTCGTAGTGACCAATCACGCGAGAGCAGGCTTCAGTTAAACACGGGAAAACAGTCTGTCTGGAGTAAAAGAGGCAGAACGCATTCGCCATAATGCAATCTGAGAACCCGCCGGCTATCGATGGACAAGGATTTTTTTATTGGTTTAAAATTAGCTCGTAAAAGCAGAAATATAACCGCTCGGCCCCAGAGCGTTATCAGTCGGCAGACCGATTTTGAGGTTGCTCTTTATTTGGCAAGGTGAAAAGCAAGGCAGGAGTGTGTGTCCTGTAACAGACCTGCAAATAATGTTTGTTTTGATTGACCTTGATCATGATCTCTCCCTCGCCTTTCCATGCCGTAAATTCAATGCTGACATTTAGCATCAAGCAAAAAGATACACCGGAAATGTTTTTTTTATTTACACGGGGTTGGCGACAAGGTTATTCGTAAAAAGATGTCATCTTTAGACAAACCGCCCCTCCTTCAATCGTGCTGAATTGTTTCTTAACCTTTTCCTGTCTGGGTCCGTACTCAGTAAAAAGTAACAGAAAGTGCTTGATGCCCCAGGCTACACAACAGGCTTTTGTTACCCATGATTCTTAGCTGCAAGAAGCGATTTGACAGCTATCAACCCCAGACACATGCAGAAGAAAGCGGACCAAAAAAAAATGCACATCCTCACACACCCAGAGGCAGAAACACACACACACACACACACAGAGAGAGACACAACGCTCCACTCTTAGTTTAATCTATCTTGCCTGGGTGTTGTCACACAGCAGGGTGATGCTCACGGCAGAGTTTGTGTGTGAATGTGTGTGTGTGTGTGTGTGTGTGTGTGTGTGTGTGTGTGTGTGTGTGTGTGTGTGTGTGTGTGTGTGTGTGTGTGTGTGTGTGTGTGTGTGTGTGTGTGTGTGTGTGTATAGGGCCCATGGCGACAGACCACCTTCTCTGCAGTGCAACCTATCCATCCATGACAAGCCCACCAGAGGACAGACTAACAAGACTGCTGCAACTGAGAGCCCGACAGAGACGCATGGCTGTACATCCTTTGTGCTTCAAACCTCACTTCCTGTGAGAGAGAAGTGTCAGAATAAGCAGACGCAAGATATGTGCACTACTAGTAAGCAATGTCCACTCACGGCACGCTTTCTTCGTGGAGCTTGGTGTGACGCTCCCTCCCACAAAGAAAGCAAAACCTTTTCACATCTATAAATATAATCTGCTAAATAGACAAATACCTAACGCCAGACTATTCAAAACATTTGAATGGTACGGACCATCACAAGGAATAAGAGACATTATTCCATTTCTTCAAGTTAAAAGAAATTCTCTGCTGGGACACCGAGGCTAACAATATATGCACTAATGCACTGTAAAACACTTTTTCTGTTCATGAAATAGAATCATTTATGTGTCTTCAATTAGGAAGAAGACACACTTGGAGCGACATGATTTCAACTCGAATGTTCTGCTTTCAATTAGCTGATGGATAGGTAAGAGCGTCGTTGATCGGATTAGTTTCCTCTTAAAGACACAGGTGAGTGTTTAGTACAAAAACAAAACAAACACACACACACATCAGTCAGTATGATCCCACAGAGAGCCTGAAGGTGACTAACATTCCTCCCCCTCTATGTTTCCTCTTGTCCCTCTTCCTTCCCGCTCGCTCTTGCGCTCTACCTCGTCACAATCTTAAATTATCCTCATGAAAAAATTAATTGGAACATCTTTTAATATATTAGAGGCCCAAAATACCAATTTCCTTAACCATCTTTTTGCTACGAGCAGTTAAGTCTTATTGTACATACGTGGGACAATGTTGGTTATTTCACTTGAGAGATTTCTGGGCTGTTTTATTTATATGTTTCTCACTCGTTGGAATTGGGCTCAGATGCACAAAGTGATAAACTTCCATTCACCACGGAAAGATAATCAATTCTCTTGAAACTTGAAATCAAGTATGTATTCATTCACGCCAAATGGATTTGCACTTACAACATCATTTTCTGGACTAAAGATGCAACCATTACATGTTCCAGTCAATCGTCCATTGTCAGCATCTGTCAGCTAATTGAATGTAAAAGTCTGAAAGCCAGGACAAATACATCTAGAAAATAAGAAGACATTCTTCATGTGCATCTAAAGTTCTTGGATGGCAAACACTTGTCACATCTGTGAGTTGCATTGTCAGCTGGTTTCAATAGATTCAAAGTGTTTCCAGCTGAGTGACGAGTGAATGACAACTTTTGACACACATGTCAAGCTTGCTGAGTGCCTTCAATACTAAAGCGATGCGTCTCAGGCAGACGGTGGATTCGCAGTGCAACGTTGTGCCACTGCACGTTAAAAACATCTCTGTTGCATGTTTTCCCCGTGAAATTATTCGCAATCATCTAATTAGAATGGGCACTCGGTAGAGCGCATACCTTCGCATATCACAAGATTGGGCATTGAATTATGAACATTTTGGCATTAGTTGCATGCCAATTAGATAGAAATTGACCGCGCAATGGTAAAAAGAAGATGTTGACCTTTTCATGACCTTGACCATGACCTTTAACCCGATCAATCCCAAAATCTAATCAAATGGTCCCCGGTTAATAAACAATCATCCCACCAAATTTCATGCGATTCGGTTTAATACTTTTTTACTTATGCGAATAACACTCATACAAATAAATAAATAAATACACGGCGATCAAAACATAACCTTCCGCATTTTCAATGCGAAGGTAATTAGGATTAACTGTCACATAACTCATGTGAGACGAACACACACTCTCTTAAATAATCTAAAGTCTTTTATCTTTGCCTTAAAGGGGATCACCCACCTAGATGGTGGTCATCAATACAGTATGCTGTATAATATTATAATGATTTCATGTATTATATATGTACCATTCTTCATTTGACTGCACTCATTTAGTATACGTAAATGATCAGAATGCTCTTATAACAATTAGCTGTTGTCTTTACTGTCAAAATAAAAGGCCAAAGAACCCTTTCAATGCTGTATTTTAAAACAAAATCAGACTTTTTTGACAACTTTTCTACAGGAGGCACTGGTGCTGAAGACATGGAAATGATTACATGTTCTCAAATTGCACCTCAGCCTCAAACCATCAACACAAAAATAATGTACTCCCTTACACAAGTATGAATGTCACCCTGACCTAGTTTGGTGACACAGACACAAAACACAGAGAAATCACGGTGACCATTTTATAATATAAAGCTCACGTGGTTGAGCTCTTCACATAAAAACACAAGAAAGTGTATTTATATAAGGCTATGAAACTAGATTTGCTTTTACCCATTTTAAAACACATCCCTGCCGCTTATATTGCATACACATTTGATTTCTTCTGTACATAAGGCCCAACGCCAGTGGATCTGGTAAGTAATGGAGCTGTGGGTTGTCCACTTGGTGTTCTGCTGTGTGTGGAGCTTACAGTGCGCCTTCCCCTTTGGGACGATAAAAGATGTTTCCTATCATGCTTTTTCTGTGGTTAGATTACTTTGAATGCTTCAGAGTTTTACTGTAAAGGCAGGCAGATGGACTGATTAATTCACAGAAGAAAGCAAATGTGGTTTCACTGAACGATAAACCCTGAAATGAACTAATGGTGAATGTCTGGCTGAGTGAGCGAGAGAGGGAAAAGAGAGAGAAAACAAAGCAAATCATCCACAGGGAAAGACGGGTTAAGACCTTTTGAGAGACGATGAGAGGGAGAAGTCCAGACCAGATAGAGACAGGAGAGAGGCAATGCATGACTGTTCATGAATAATATAGACTGTATCCATCTCTCGGCTTCTCCTGTCACTTGGGGAACATACACACACCAGTGTGTGAATTGTTTGTTACCTTCGCATTGAAAATGCGGAAGGTTATGTTTTGATCGCCATTTATTTATTTATTCATTTATTTATTACCTTCGCATTGAAAATGCGGAAGGTTATGTTTTGATCGCCGTGTATTTATTTATTTATTTATTACTTTCGCATTGAAAATGCGGAAGGTTATGTTTTGATCGCCGTGTATTTATTTATTTATTACCTTCGCATTGAAAATGCGGAAGGTTATGTTTTGATCGCCGTGTATTTATTTATTTATTTATTACTTTCGCATTGAAAATGCGGAAGGTTATGTTTTGATCGCCGTGTATTTATTTATTTATTACCTTCGCATTGAAAATGCGGAAGGTTATGTTTTGATCGCCGTGTATTTCTTTATTTATTTATTTATTTGTATGCGTGTTATTCGCAGAACTCAAAAAGTATTGAACCGAATCGGATGAAATTTGGTGGGATGATTGGTTATTATCCGGGGACCATTTGATTAGATTTTGGGATCGATCAGGTCAAAGGTCAAGGTCATGAAAAGGTCAAAATCTTATTTTTACCATAGCGCGGTAAATTTGTATCCAATTGGCATGCAACTAATGCCAAAATGTTCATAATTCAATGCCCAATCTTGTGATATGCGAAGGTATGCGCTCTACCAAGTGCCCATTCTAGTTCTGTATATTTTAATGTTGCAGAATGAATAGGAGGCAGACTCTAAACACACATGGAGAACTTCGGTGGGATATCACAAGGTTTACGTGGCACATGTAAACAACATGTAAGGCTGAAATATTTAACAGGTTTCTCTATATCCGTGCGAGAACGTGAGACAGAAAAATATCAGAATGCAACCGTGAAAATAATGCTGTCTATATATGGATGTATAATAGGAATATATAATACCGCATTTAAAAATGTTTACGTAGTTGACTATCATGCTTTCCAAAATATTGGTACGATAACAAATTATACATTAAAGCACTAACCATTCTTAAGATGTCATTTTATTGATGTGTGTATCGCTTTGTCTTGTAACTTTAGTTTCAGTGATAGAGACCTGATACTTAATATAGATCGACAATGCATTTTACAGTTTCAATCCTCGATTGCCAAGCTCAAGTTCAAATAAAGTTATTAGATTAATTAAATGATTGTATTACAGGGAAGGTGGTTAGTAGCTCATGAAGCTCATCACTGTGATATCATGGTAGTAATTGCAGACGAGCTAAAATATAGATATCAATATTTGTATCAATACAAAACTCGTCTAGATAAAGGCTGTAGAGTAAGACGGCGCTGTGATATTTAGAGATTAAATCAAACCGAGACTGTAAAAGTGATGGAAACTATGTCACTACATCCAAGCGGAGTCGACCCTCAGCATTATTTTTTCTTTCAATGATCTTCAGAGGATTATTATTTCCACCGGTGGCTTCAGCCAGATCAATAGATAGAGTGAGTGTGTCCAATCTCCGCTCAGTTTAGACATGTGCTTATGTGTCCTACCTTTTCAACACACACACACACACACACACACACACAGACATACGGAGGCGGCCAAGCAGCTACAATGCATATGGGCAGGTGGCCAATTGCGACTGCATACTCACTCTTTCTCACAAACACACACACACACACACACACACACAGACGAGGCGTGTGTGCGCTGTGTTGGCGTATTGTCCCACCAGAAATGAAGACGAGGCCCGATAGCGCTTAGAGCAGAGGACAGCCTCTGGATAGATTTCCAATACGCAACCAGAGGCTTAAGCAAGACAGTCACAGATAATCCTCCCCCCTCCTCCTCCTCCTCCTCCTCCTGAGCTCCCTCACTTCTCTGGCTATCCCTCTAACTCTCGGTCATTTCATCCCTTTATTCCTCTCTCTTATAGTTCCCTCCGTTCTCCCCATTGGTTGCCTCCATTTGCTTCTCTCTGGTCCCTCTGTTTCCTCTCCAGTCCTTTTGCTCTGTCTCTCTTCTCCATCTCCAAACCACACTTTGTTTTCCTCTCCTCTCTCTACCTTTCTTCCTGAATATCTTCTGATGCAATCTGCCTTTCTGCTTTATTATCGCTCCTTCGATCAGCACCTCCCCTGCCCTTCTTTCTTCCTTTTCGTGTGTCTTATTTGTCTCTCAGATGGTGCTGTACATTAAAAAGCAGCTGCCGTTGAGTCCCACGCTTTATACGTCAAAGACATGACACACTTCGAGACCCCAATATAAACTTTGTAAATGTTTATTGGCCTTTTATCGCTCATTATATCCTCTGTTGCAGACGCAGCTAGGTTGCAACCTAACTGTGACTAACACCTCTTTAAACACACACAGTGGTGACTAACCTGACCCTTTCCACGTGGAGCACAAAGCCAGATGAACTGACTTTGTTCCTTCTATACCTCTCATAGTGGTCTTTTTTATATTTCATAAGACGTCAAACTATAAAGTATTTTACAAGAGAGGGTGTGTCAACCTTTTGCTGAAGATGACACTGATGAGAGCAGGGAGACAACGGTAGCGGGCCAAAGGCAGCAAGCAGGATAACCATATCGCTTGAAAAACAACTAAATGAATAACCACTATTCCTCTGAAAGCAGCTCAGTGATCTGAAAACTGCGGTTGAATGAATTTAGAAGAAGATGAAAGAGAGCACAACATTTAAAACACACATGCAACAGTTCTCCCTCAGCACTGAATTATTAAAGGTGATAACGTGCTGTGGAAACCGTGGCGAGGAACAATCACTGCAGAGAGACTCAGCGTCTCTATTACTCACAGACGCAGGTGGGTTTTTATTTGTTCACCGCCCAAAATGTAAATCTTAAAATTGTTAATAGTTCTGTTCAGGGGTCGTGAGGATTGTTTCATGAAGCGGTGGAGTCTTGAAGAAAGGACAGTCGCTGAAGACATTTGATTGCAAAAGGCGTACGACTGTAATTAGGTTGCCTCACTGTTATTGTCTCTGAACTAAAACTTTAAAAGGCCGCATGAACAAACATAAAGGGACACGAGAGTAAATCAGTTATTGTACAAGAATAGCTCTAATGTTATACAGACCCAGGCTGCATGATTGACAGAAACAGTTTCTTCATTGTTTTCAGAGTCGTATTCCTATCACACCAGGCTGTCCGACGGACGATTCCCAATGCGTCGCTCCTCTTTCTTGCACCTTCTTTTTTAAATGAATTAGTTAGTTGTTGTCTTTATTTGTGGACAGTGACTGGCTTTACAAAAGATATATTAAATTAAATGCATTCTCTCAGTAATAATAATCTTTGAATGGGTCGAACAATATCCTTTAAGTCCAGCTAAAGAATGGAAGTATATTTGTATATATTTTCAATACATGAGGGTAAATATGATTTGAGAGATGTTTGTAAGTTCACGGTACAAAAGGCTAAAAAAGGGATTAAAAGAAGATGTATTTCTGTTGTCGGAGTCCAATTATGGAATAATGTTGAAATGGATGTAAGAATGGTGAACTCCTTTTTGGTTTTCAAGGGAATTATTTATAAAACAATTCTTGAGAGTTATAAATGTAATTAAAAACGTATTAATATGGAAGATGTATGTGGTAGTATATATAAATATATTTTGTTTTTTATTTTGTTTATTGTTGTTTTATTTTCTTCTTTATTTTATATTAATTTTCTGATTTATTTTGATTTCAATTTAGGATAGGAATTTAGAAGCATTTTTTGCTTCTACCTATACCTTTTCAGTCTTTCTCTTTTGTATATTATATAGAATAATATTGTATTGTATTTGATTTGATTGACTGAATAAAATACACAAACAATATATATGCTCTTGGAAAACTGCGTGTGTGAGCGTATGATAAACCTCTGCAGTCACATTAACCGGCACATCACACGAGCTCCATGTGAGACGCCGCATAGGAAGCGAACACATCAGTGGCGGTTGCAACATGTCTTTTGAGGTGACGTCAATGAAATCACTGAGGATATCAAGTCGAATCATTAGTGTGAGGTGATTTGGCAGGTGGCCAGCACTCGGGGGTAACCATCGGAAACCAATTAATATTCCCAACGGAGGTATCATGCTTCTGGCACGATGCCCACAGGGAAAATAAACCCACTGCTTATGCTGCTGTAAACTGCTGCTGTAATGAGTGTGTGTGTGTGTGTGTTTGTGTGTGTGTGTGCTCGACATACAATGACATGAGATGCCACAGGTGTGCATTTGTTTCAGCTAATCGCGTGCAGCATTTAACGACGAGCCTGTGATTCGGGTTTGTGCGTCTTAAAGACACAGGCACGGCTATTCATTTGTAAACAGTTGGATGTTGTATTGATGTATAATTGGTTCATTCAGCGAACATGAGCACGGAGTGCAATTCAATGTGTGACACCAAGTCTGTTTGAATTACAGAGTGGATGTAAAGATGTAAGCGAAACAATAATGGAGCGAAAACTCTCATACCAAATATACAAAGCTGGCATCCGGCATCAGGAAGTGGAAGAGAAAGCCTCAGAATATATGACAGCTTCTGCTCTGTGTTTTCTTTGTCTAGGTGGGATTTGGCGACACTGAATCCCTCAAGGACAAATGTGTCATTTCTTCCACCTCCATCAACAGAGAAGGGAGGTCAGGGTCGGCTCGGCCATCGTCTGAGGAGTTGGTCGAGCTTCATGGTCTTCGAACACACTGCGGGTTTGGAGTTAAAATGATGAGGCTGCTGATACTTTTGGTCAAAGGATGGCCTTACGAGCCAGAGTGTCATCATCTTTCATCCGTAGGAAACGCATTAAGTGCCCCGTTTGATATCCACCTCCATACTCCCCAAAACTACTGCTCTTAAAAAAGAGAAGAAAAGGAATACCACAGGCCGATTTAACATAATGAATTGATGTGATCAGGTGTTTCGCTACAAACACTTAACGCAGGGAATCTGGTCCTTTGTGCATACATGTACGTTACAACTCGAATGCTACTCGAATGTATATATTGAATGAACTAAAGAGGCACAGCGAGGCACCAACAGTAATACCTCAGTGCTGGAAATCAAGGAATAACGCACATATCTCACACTGGAAAAATTTAATGTCAGAATATATTTCAATGGAACAACTCACCTCATCTATCATTTACAATGAAACAGAACGCCACGACATCTGGTCATCATTCACTCTATTTTTACAAACATGACACCACTCCTCTTATTTATTAGTTCATTCATAATGCACACGCACACACATATACACATGTACACATGCATCTGTCTTTCTTTCTTCTTCTCCTTCTAATTATTATTATTATTTTATTTATTTATACTCTGACTTTATGATGTTATGTCCATTGTTTTGTCGTCCGCATTGTTTCATTGTCCTCTAGGTGTTATGTCTAGGTATTGTCTTTTGTCTTATAATAAATTTAAAAAAAGTAATACCTCAGTGCCAATGTCGTATCCCTTCTAGAGCTGTCATGTAGCTGTCAATAGACGCATGAAGAATTACCTGTCCATGGTGCTGAATCCATCACAGGTAGACTTCAGCCTGAGATACATTTGCTATAAATTGCACGGAAAAGCAAGCAGTTGAAAAGCGTATTGAGATATGATCCTATCTGGTTGAGAACATTACAATTACGCTAATTGTTGTCAGTTCTGCTTATCTGGAGAAGTCTGGTGTCCTGTTTCACTTTGACCTGAACAGTCAGGTGTGCACCTCCAGGCAAATGACACACACCTTTTGCTTTCACAAGCCTGATCTAACGCTTTGCTCTTGTGCACCCTGTGCTGTGAACTCACACCGATGCTGAAATGCCTTCTACCGTGACATTTTAATTCATGTATTAGACTTTTGGATGGCTTAATAACCAGTCCCCCACAAAAAAGCGCATGCTTGCTTGACACTGATCATCTAATTGCTATGCAGGCTATGTAGGGCCACCCAATATTTAAAAGAATTGAAAGCTTTCCTGCCAAAAGTAATATCAAGCACAACGATCTTGATTCCTCAAGTTCTACTTTATATGGTGATGATGACATATATCTTAGTTCTTTGGACAACTTGGAATAAAAGAACCCTTTTTGGTAATAACAATAATAGATTAAGATGACATCATGGCAATCAAGGTGAATGTGATCTGTTACACACACACACACACACACACACACACACCTGTGCCCTTCACGATGATGCCATTGTGTTTAATCTGCCTATCATTGCATCTGCATATCTTCTGCAGGTAAAATTCAAGCGATGATGAGTTGCTCCTCGGAACAAACTGTTGGTGAATGTGCCTCGCTGCGACACAGATGCAGACGCACACGCACACACACACACACACACACACACACACATACACGCATACACCGCCATCCCGTCTCCTCATCCCCTGTTGCTATGGAACCTGTCGCCAAGGCAGAGAGGTATGTGGTTGTGATGGAAGTGGTCGACCAAGGCGACGACGACGACAACGATGATGTTCATGACGACGATATTGGTGATCTGATAAATAAGCCCCATTGCTCAATTACCAGGTCCGGCCCGCCATAAACCAATACGTTGCTGGGCTTTGCTCTCTGCAACGTGGGTGGAAGGAGCGACGCGTAATACTGCGCAATGCAAACAGACCCTTTCCTCACCGCCAAACAAACCCCAGCTCTGGATTTCGACTCACTCGCTTCACATGTGTTGCTTGTTAAACACTGAAAAAAGTCGTCGTGCTGAACTTCAGTCGTGTCTCGTGCGAATCAACCGACTGTCCTGCGCTGCCTTCCCCCAGAAGAACACACCAGCAACCCAATTCAGAGCAGACACATAAGTCCTGCAGGCCCTCCCACTGCCACCTGTCATCTCGAGGCGATTTTCTCGCGCGCGCTGCCGTCCGGGAGTCCTGCGGACTTGATGCAAACTTGGATTGAAACGTGACAAATGCGACTATTGATTATTGAAGAAGGGACGATCGATCGGTGGTGATTGAGTGCGCGTGTCGGTGGGCGCTGCTTAATTTACAGCTCCTTAGCGACGAGTGTGTGTGTTCATTTCTGACATATGGCCAACAACATGTAGAGCTGTATGTGCCGTTTGGTGTATTCCCAAAACGGAGAGCCCTGGGGATGCACAATCTGGCAGATCTCAAAAACGTGCCCGAAACAATAACGTTCCCCGCCTTCGACTGCCTGTTGGCTAAATATGGCCCCTGCCCACCCATTATGCCACAGTCTCCTCACGGACAGGCCTGTCACACCAACAAGTGTGGACTAAACCAAGCGAGAAGAAGGCCTCGTGTCTGTCCGCGGCTACCTGCAGCCCTGTTGCATGAGCGTTAAGTTCACTTGCTGCGCAAACTGCTCACAGCGGGGGAAAGACCTGATGAACACACCGCACACAGCGGGAAAGTGGAGGAAAGAGAACTTCTGTCCATCTGTTGAAAACATGGAGAGAGCGAACACCCCTCTCCTGTTCCCCTCCACCCCCCCCCCCCCTCTCTCCACCTCCTCTTTCCCCATCCCATCCCATCACCATTCCCCCCCCCCCCTTCTTTTCTCACTCCCTCCCCTCTCCTATGCACACTTGGAAGATGTTTGCCAGTTTTAAATATAAAAGACACCACATACCTTGATGGTTCTCAAGGGTGTCCTCCGGGATGTACATGTTTTTGCTTTCATTTACCATAAATATAGTCCGGCGTTATCCCTATAGGTGAATGGTAGAGAGAGAGAGGGCAATCACAGCTGGAGAGGCGGAGGGAAAAACAGCCCCCCAAAAAATAAAGAAATTAAAAAGGGGAAAAAGAAGAAGGAACTGTCTGACACGGACAGTCTTGGGTATTCCGTTATTTCTGTTTGTGGGGAGGGTGTCTTCGGATGGAGTGAATATTACCTAATCCCCATGATGGAGGTGAAGGCGAGAAAAAAGAAGGAGCTTTCGGCGGAACCGGTTGGGAAAACGCACCGGTGCATCTCTCGGTACATCCGGGCCCTAGGCGAGAAACATGAGACACCGCGTTCAATTCAATTCACACCTCTCTCTCCCTCTCTCCCCCTCTCTCTTTCTTTCTTTCTTTCTTTCCTCTCCCCCGTTGACTTAAAAAAAAAAAAGGTTTCAAAAGGTTACCAAGCGCGGGCGCTGTCAGTGACGGTCGCAATGGAAGTGCGCAAAAGACGCATTCGTGCGCATCTTCAGCAGCTTGTCAAATTGTGAGAGGATGAAGAAGAGGAGGTGGAGGTGGTGGAGAAGGAGGAGGACGAGGACGAGGAGGAGGAGGAAGAGAAGAGGAGACAATTTAGAAAATGAGAAGAGTGTAAATATTCCATCACGGGTAGCACGGGGTTAAATCTCCCAGTAGGTTGTCGGTTATTCCACGAATCTATAAAAGAGTTCCGCCAAAGAACAGAAGCCAGGCGGTCCTGTCTCATCCGGAGACCGGTTTCTCTGTCCTGATCCAGTCCATGATGGTCCGGCAGTGTTTCTGTCTGTCAGTCTGTGTGCCTGTCTGTCTGCCCGCCTGTCTGTCTGTCTGTGTCTCACTGATCGGGAGTTGGAGCTCTGTCTTCTCTCTGCCTCTACTGCCTCTGCAGCTCAGCTCTGCAGTGATACAGAGAGAGAGAGAGAGAGAGAGAGAGAGAGAGAGAGAGAGAGAGAGAGAGAGAGAAAGGCAGCCCCCCTCCCCGTGCATGTAGACGCGTTGACTGTTTCCAGATGTGTATGTGCGCGCGTGTGTGTGTGTGTGTGTCTCATGAGAGAAATAAGGAGGGAGGGAAACTGTAGGCAGTGAACAACCGGCGGCTGGTATCCAGATGATGATGATGGTGATGATAAAGACAAAGATGATGATGATGTTGATGAAGTGTGCGTGTGTATTTGTGTGTGTGTGTGTGTGTGTGAGAGAGAGAGAGAGAGAGAGAGAGAGAGAGAGAGAGAGAAAGAGAGTCATGTCAGCATGCAGGAGGAAACCGAGATGTGAGATGTTGTACCTGATTTGCCCATAGTCCCAACACATCTGGACTGCTTCAGCCCCGTTCTTTTCTTTGGCCAAGGCCGTGTTTACACACACTAAAGATCTGGTTTTTCAACTCTTTTATGACTCAAGCTCTGATTTTGTCATACCATGGCTCCCTTAAACAGAGAGAAACCACAAGGAAGCTGTTTTTCAGTTATTTGGATGCCGTGTATACAGACTCAAATATCATGAAGAAGATGGGTTCAGGAAGTTCAGTGCACAAAAACTGAACGAGAAAGTTTTTTATCTTGAGGATAATACAATTATTTTAAGAATTCAATTATGTTTCTTCTTTTCACCCTCGGGACGGTGAAGTTCGTTTCGACATCATTCTCAATGACCGGGAACAAATTTCCCCCTCGGGCACACAAAGTCATTTTCTGGAGACATGGGACCATTTTCTTGGGGGAACACAACAATGAAATAGAGCTCATTTTGGGAGTCAAATGTCAAACAAAGTCAACAACATCAGCTCTTACCTAAATAGCTCTGGACCAAGCTTTGAAGACACTGAGTCCGCCTGGCTCTATATAGCTCAGGCTTGTGGATAAAGCTGCTCGCACAAATAGCATGTTGCTATACTTAAATGGAGCTGTTCTCCAAAAAGCTATTATGCAGCTTGATGTAAAAGATAAGAAAGAATATTATTTTCCCATAATTTAGTCAGTCTTCAGAACGCTCTTGATCTTATCTTGATCTTATTTTGAAATGCAGCTCCTGTCCTTTACTGGCTATATTCTCACAATGCTTTATATTAAAGGATGAGTTTTAGATGTCGGACGTGTAAATGGCAATACTTCACAAAACTGAATAATGGGGCTAAATAAATCAGGATGTGTTGAAGCTGCTGAGCAGCATTTTAAGATTCTAATTATGGTACATGGCCATCATGTGATTGTATTTGACACTGAATACGAACTTCACAATGTGCAGGCCTGATGTCAATCTCACTGCGGGCTATAATCAGGAGGTGAATCTGATGACTCAACCCAGCCTGTATTCATTTGTTCAGTGCCAGAGCACAAAATTACCACCCACCGTCCTGTAATAGAATAAAGCTTTTTGTCTACATGTGTCACTGCAGACATAGTAAAGACAGGGAGACAGCATAAATGGTTCTATTGATGTCGTTTGAGAGATGCATTGTCTATTTCTGAACAACATACAGTGCTTTGTGGTGCAGTTGTGATGTTAACATACTGTGGAGGGATTGTTGAATACCTGCACTGATGAATGAATGGAAACATTCCCTGCAATTGTTTGTTGCACAAACTGCATTTTTGGAAAAGAATCCATGAGTAAGTAATTGTGCTCTTGTGTCGGGCATGTCATATAATACATCGTTAGATTGGTGAGTTGATGCGTTCTACTGTTAAAGCTGGTCAATGCAGAACTAGTTTTAACTATTTAACATCTGTTGGGAGATGACAAAGTTCTGCAACAGACTTCATTTTTTGGACTCTTTAACAATCATCTTTTTTGGTGAGATATTGGACACTTTTACCTCTTTGGGTCTTATGCTGGGACTATTTGGGAAGTTTCGCAGGGCAGTGAGTGCTAATATATCATAGCGACTCTATACAAACACGACACAGTGCCCCATCTAGACACTGCTGTTTTGTAATGGGCCACGAATATAAAGCCTTACAGATCGGGAACCACTGGTAGCTTGTAAATATATGGCTGTCAGATGAATTAACTGGAGTAAAAAAGTAGGATATGTCTCCATTAAATGAGTTCCAGAGGAAGTATAAAGCAGCAGAGAATATAAATCCTCAAGCAAAAAATGTTGCTCAAATTCCATCCTTGAGAAAATGTATTTAGTTCCTAGCAGACTTCTGACCGATCAGCCCTGGGACGACAGTGCGACAGACGGACATTGATTTTGATAATGGTGGTCTGACCCTCCCTTTCATTTCCTTTCATGCCAAAGTTGATTCATTCAGTTGATTTCATGCCTCTGTTTGATTATACTGGCCAGTGAATGGAAGCAAAGGCGGAAGAACGGACTGAGGGAAGGAAGAACGGATGGAGGGCAGGTCGTGGGAACAGACACTTGTCCCCAGGGGACACACAAACACACAGACTCACATCCACAAATGTGCTCTGTAATCCAGCCTGCACATGGAATATCTATTCTATTTGCGACTGTTCTATATTTGTAGTTCCCGACCCCCTTTGTATGTGTGTGAGCGTGTTTGAGTCTGAAGCTTGGTTGGTCTCTGGGAATCTCTGGACAGGGAAACACACTCAAACGCTGGTATTTCATGTGGGAAACCAACAATCTGATGGTCAGTCAAAGGGAAATCCCCTCATGACAACTGACAGCTGTGCAACGTGAGATTCAGGTTTGAGACTTTTTTTAATTTCTTTAAAATGTTCACATAATCTAAGAAATTGACCTGTTCCAAAAATATTCCAGCAGTAGAATGAGTGGAAATAAGACGGGTGGGAACAATGCATATCCTTCCCTTGGTGGATTTTAACACGCTGTCCTTTGGCTATAGCTCATCAACCATTCTGCCTGTGAGCCAATCACAAGCATCCCCTGGCCTATCCCCACCAATCAGAGTCAAGTACGCAATCTTCAATGAATGGCGAAGATCTGCAGATGTAGAAGTCATTAGCCTCATCATTGACCAACATGCACCCGTGACTAAGAGATAGATACCACCCTGAGTAATAGATGTCTATACTAACTTCCCCCTTACCTTATATTTATATTTTATTTTTATTTTACCCTTAGGGTCAATTTATTTAATAAAAACCTCAGAAAATTTATTAGTATTAATATTTTTTCAAGTTTAAGTGAGGTACTTTATGTTTGTTTGTTGACTACCTAAATAGCCCTTTAAATATATTAAAAGTTGGTATTTCATGTTTGACACAGTGAAAAAAAACAGTCAAATTGAAAAAACCGAAAACAAAAATAATATTGGGGTCAAATTGACCCTAAGGTAAACAGGAGGGGAGGACACACACAACACCACACACTCACCCTGAGTGTCCAAAAAGACACACTTGCAAAAGACAAACAGGTGCATGCCAAAGCAGCTATATATTCAAATTAATGGCGAGGCAGATGTGTCATCCCGACCTGGACGTGTTTCATTCACATTTTGACGATACATTATTTGATGTTCTTAAAACAGATGTTTTCATCCAGTGCTGCATAAAGTGAGCAGTTGGTCATTGTTTCTTTCCTCAAGGACACTCTGACATAGCTGTTGATGAATGCACACCAGCTGGTGTACATTTCTGTGACAATATAAATCAAATGACAGAAACAGCTATCACAGTAGACAGCAGAGGATAGGAGCAGTGCCCATTTGAAAGGCTCTATATTGCTAATTCTTGGTCATTTATTGATGCTCATGTATGTCTGTAACAGTGGTCGTAAACACATTGACTGAATGAGTGTATGAGAAATCTTCAGCTATAAAACAGAATCAAGGGTTTTAATGTGTATCCACTTGATTTGCTTATTTCCACTCGAGTACCCTTGCAACAGAATATATTGAACTGAATATGGAGATTCACAGTCAGGGGATTCATCATTTAATGTGTGATATAGGTATGGCTGATATTAATTTCAGGAATTTAGTTATGCTCCTGCATCAGTTACAGTTCTGTCCTCGACTAATAATTTCCAAAACCCTAGAGCTGGTACTTGAAATATATATCAACCATATATAAACCAGAAAAAGTTGAAACCACTGCCGGGGGAGAAAATGTAGCCTGCACCACTGTAAACTTTGCTCAAAGTGTATTTTACTGAGCTCATTAATTGTTTACTAAAAAAATGCACCATTTACTTATGTGCACATACCTTTATCACCCATTGACCAATAACTGTAAAATCATTTGCAGAACCTCATCACAAATAAAAACATGCTGTTTGTTTCTTTCTTTTTGGCATTTTTGTAGGATGGTGTAACTGCTTTTTCATAGGATGTCCTCTGTCATTGAGAGAAAACGCTTGGGGGATACTTAGAAACACACACACACACACACACACACACACACACACACACACACACACACACACACACACACACACACACACACACACACACACACACACACATACACACACGTCTGGACTTTCAAATCAATTCAAGCCCATGCAGTTAACAGCCCGAGCAGGAATGGCTGTGTTTTATCCATCCCTTTAATGCCCCCTAGTGCATTTTAAGGAAAATGTAACTGAGGATTGGGAGACATAAGTCAGCATCAGTTACCCAGAAGCCAGATATACAGGAGTGGAAGACAACAGAGAAACATCAGCTGCTTACTTGTAATGGGAGAAGTGATAGGGAAATCACATTCAAACAGAATTCAAACACGATATATTTACTTAAAATACTAAGAGACCCAACAGCGTTGTGTGTCTACCACATGCACAGCGTCCAAAACCATATATAGGCTTCTACTAACACAGATAAATGTAGCCCATACAATTATCGTTAATACGTAAATAGAGCTGCAATAAATAAATAAATACTCCACAACCAACCCAGTGACAATGGAATAAATTTACCTGATATAAGTATTCATTTAATGAGTGTAAAGTTATCTCAAATGTAAGTGCATCTACATGACACATCATGGTACATTTGGATTAGCATTAATTGCTTGAGCAAAAAGTAAAACTGAAAATCGACTTTTCCACATTTGACTGATATGGCTGAAATCTCAACCCTGCTGCGCAACTACTCATGTCTGGTTGTTTACAATCTCTCTGGCTAAAAACATGGCCGTTGACAAACTCACTCAAGGCAGTCAGCACTCGTAAACTCTTTACAATTTAAAATGTACAGACCTTAAGTTACTAAACGAACGATAACGCAGTTAAAAATTTAGTTGACTTGTTAACCCGGCTGTCGGTTTGTCTTTTTATCTCGTCTCGCTGTGACTCGTTAGCCGCTGAAGCTAGGTAGCGAGCTAACTTCTCCATAGGGAACAATGACAGCGACTTCTGCAGGTAGCAGCAGCTGTCTCGCCGCGAAAGGACTGGACATCAGCCTGGCTGCTCTGCAGCGACAGGACCCATACATCAACGACATTGTGGACGTGGCCAGTCAAGTTGCCCTGTATACTTACAACAACAGGGCAAATGAGTGGGTAAGCGTTAACTTCACTTACTATGCTAACGTAGCTTAGCTTCGTCCCCGATAGGCGCGCTTTGTCAGACACAGATTTGCCCCAACTTAAGTTACACCAACTGTTGGTGTTGAGGGTCAAAGGAGATCTTTTCTCTCAACAATTGTAAACTGTAGTCCTGTATTATTTGATCGCCTTTAATTGTGTGCCACAGATTGTATTTATGGATAACTGTTGTCTCCGAGCCGCGCAGAAGTTCTTCGAAGACTATCATTTTAAATTCAGCTGCTTAGTCGTGTATATACTTTTTTGTGAGGGTTTCTTTTTATTTGTCAATATAGGATGTTGCTTGTCCCCAGTGACGTGGTTTAGTTTTGCCAGTTGTATCACTTTTTTATTGTATGTTTTTTAGGAGAAGACAGAGGTGGAAGGCACCCTTTTCATCTACACAAGGTAATGGAGTTCATGTTGGACCCTGACGTCTTTATGTCAACAGCTATGCCAAACTTACTTAAAGTACAACTCTTATTGTATATTTATCTGGAATTCCTTTCAAGTTCTTATTGGTATGCCTTATCAACTAAGCCTAACTGTTAAAATGCTGAATTCAGTATTGGATTTTTCAGCTTCATTAACATTTGATCAATTACCAAAACGGTTTAGGTCTAATATATCATAGGAAATATTGTAGGAAATGACATAGCTTAAGTGCCTTTTGTTTTACGTTGTGATTGACTCACTTTTGTATATATTGGGTTATTCAATCTTTTTTCACCATTTCTTTGCTGGGTCCTCTTTGTATTTCAGACTGGCATCTCCCAGGCACGGTTTCACCATCATGAACAGACTCAGCATGGAGAACCTGACGGAGCCAATCACCAAAGACTTGGACTTCCAGCTCAAGCACCCCTTCCTGCTTTACCGCAATGCACGATGTAAGGAGAAAGACACACACACACACACTCACTCACTCACTCACACACACACACACACACACACACACACACACACACTTCTGATGTCTGCATTTTCATGATTGATACCTTCATCTCAACACCTGTTGAGTCCAGTATATGCACAGGCACATTAAATGTAGTTTTATACCAATTGCCATTTGTTTTAGTGTGATATTCATTGCAGTAAATCATAATTATCTGAGCCAGAGTGATATATCTTTGCTTACAGTTTGAACCTTAAATAAATTAGGTTGTAGAAATGACATGTTTATTAAAATGTACTTTTGGTTTTAGAGGGGTCAGTAAAACTAGAGTTAGACAGACCGTCACAAACTGTACAGACATGGATCACTAAATGCAAGGGGGCTAGCCACATAGACTCAATAGCTTGAATATACTTTGCTCTGTTTCACAAGCAGCCAGACACATTGTGACAAACTCTTGAGAAATGGAGACGAAGACGAGTAGGAAATGAGAAAAAACAAGAGATAGACAGGGTGACCAGAACATATTTGTTTGTGTCTTTCTTCTGAAAATACACACAAGACCATAACTCTGACTTTTAAGACCTGTAGACAATGTGATCCCATCCTACGTAAAACCCACAGGTGCATATATAGCTACGAGGATGAAGATTAGCAATTTGATAGAGTGAACCAAGTGTGGAGCGTGCTGCTCGTTTTAGTTGGAACCGCTAGTTCCATATAAGGAGCAGAGGGATTGTTGTGTCTCCAATTCTGTCAGCCTGCCTCCCTCTGAGACTTACATCTACACACACACACACACATACGCACGTGTGCCTTTTGGACAAGAGCCTGACGGCACTACAAAGCCAGCCAGCAGAGATTAGATACACCACAACAGTCACTGATAATACAAACACACACTCACTCAGGAATCACTGAAACACACAGACCTCCCTCCCTCTCCGTCATGTTCTCCCACTCCATCAGGCAGGTGGAATGCTGTGTTTGGATACCAGTGGATTCCTCACGTCTGCCTTGATCCCCTTACTTTAGTATTTCATTAGTCTTACTGACGCGTTTGCAAGACTGCCGTTATTAAACATCCTGACAGCCAAGTGTAATAATGTGTATGACAAACCTTTATCTGTGTTCTCCTAATACCTTTTTTCAGCAGGTTGAATGCAGTTGGGACACATTAAAGATGACCTGTGATAATGACCTGTGATAATAATAACGACCTTTGATAATACTTGTCTCTAGATGTGGTCAGAGCATCGGTAAACGCAACTAAATGGAAAGTTAACAGCTAACTCTCATATTTCAGAGAAGGAAAGGAATTTAAAATGTATAAAACTATTAATCTCAGCTCAATTGATAACTATTACCTCTGATAAAGAGTAAATATGGACAGGGGTTGTGATTTTAAGAGTGGTTGAGCACATGGCAAACCTAATGGCCAGGGGCTCCAGACGATTACACTATGAGACGGATAAGAAAGCAAGCACTTCAGGCGAGATACAGACCGGTTGTCATCAAGCTGATTTCTAGGACCATAGTTGCTTTGAGTTACGATTATTGTTGGACCCGAAATCATTTTTTTTAGCATGCAGATACGTGACTAGGCTTAGCCAGATTAAGCTAAAAACACATGCAAACGGCACCGCAGATGCCCTAATAGACATCAGAATGTCATGTAATGTTACAAGTCCCACCGTGTCATGACCTCTGCGAGCAAGGGTCGTGTAATCTTATCACTAGATAAACATGTGGCTCTCAGTGCTGCCGTTACTTCCTGGAATGGCAGTTGGCACAAAGTGGCACCCCGTGTTAAAAATAAACCGTGGAGAATGAAGATATACCAGAGAACAGGCCACGATTAAGGGAAGAGAACTTTACAGGGTTCGTACGGTCATGGAAAACCTGGAAAAGTCGTGGCATTTTAAAATGGTCATTTCCAGGCCTGGAAACGTCATGGAAAAAAACTTAAATCATAAAAGTTTTGGAAAAGTCATGGAAATGTGTTAAAATCACATGTTTGAAAATAATTATAATTTTTTAAAAGAAAGACGCTCAAAATATAAGCCGGCGATAGCTCTCAATATGCAAACTTTTCGACAGTTTTCATGTTTATACCGAGATTTCAGTTTGGTCATGGAAATTTGGTTTAAAGTCATGGAAAAGTCCTGGAAATCCATTGGTCAAAATGTGTAAGAACCCTGACTTTAGTCTGAGCAAGTCAAGATTCCTCTGGCAAATATAGGCGGACTGATTGAAAGCTTTTGACATTCCTATAGGCACCTACTATCCCAAGCAGTGTTTCAGTCGGCCCATTATCTGCAGGGCATATGGCGTTAGTTGACCCTCTAATCCTGGTTGTGTTGCTGTCTTGATTGTCGGCCCAAATAGATACTTTGACTGGTAACTAACAACTTCTTTTAATGTCTATTTCAATTGAAACTCTTGAATCTTGATCATGTGTCCAACACTTCAGGTATTCTCAGTTTGACTCATAGTTTTTGTGGAGGACATTGATGTCTTCCTCTGCCAGTGACCCACTCGTGCAGATTTGGGATAATACTGCATAAAAGTTGAGGGAGACACTCACGGCGATTTTAATTTAGTTCTACTCCTGTTATACCTAATCATAATGAAGCAGAGCCCACAGGTGTAGACATGTGTTGATTAATTTAAAAGCTGAATCTCTTGGTGGAATAATAATAAATGACAGGGTTCGTACGGTCATGGAAAACCTGGAAAAGTCATGGAATTTTAAAATGGTCATTTCCAGGCCTGGAAAAGTCATGAAAAAAACTTACATCATAAAAGTTTTGGAAAAGTCATGGAAATTTGTTATAATCACATGTTCCTTTACGGCGAGTTTGAAATAATTAATATGTTTTTTAAAGAAAGACACTCAGAATATAAGCCGGCGTACGCTCTCAATACGCACAATTTAAAAAAATGTTCATGTTAATACCGAGGTTTCAGTTTGGTCATGGAAATTTGGTTTAAAGTCCTGGAAAAGTCCTGGAAATCCATTGGTCAAAATGTGTAAGAACCCTGAAATGAACACAGCTATTTTGATAATCACGTAATTGTTGAAGTAACCTGTAAGCATAACTGCCAAACATTACCCAGCTCCAGCTTCTCGGCTTTGAAGATTGGCTGCTTTCCTGTGGCCTACGGGACATTAAACAAAATACATTTTCTGTTGTGGACCATTTGTAAAACAGATATGAAGACTCCTTCATGGCCTTTTTAAAAATAGTGTGATTCCACCAGTGTGTGACACCATTTTCAGATTTTATAGACCAACTGATTATTGTTTAATCGAGAAAATATCTGAAAATGTACCGTGGCCTCGGACAACAGCGGTGGCGCGCCACCAAACATTCCAATGGCGTTCTGTGCATCACAGGGTTCGTACGGTCATGGAAAACCTGGAAAAGTCATGGAATTTTAAAATGGTCATTTCCAGGCCTGGAAAAGTCATGGAAAAAACTTAAATCATAACATTTTTGGAAAAGTCATGGAAATGTGTTATAATCACGTGTTCATTTACGCCGAGTTTGAAATAATTAATTTTATTTTTTTAGAGAAAGATGCTCAAAATATAAGCCGGCGATAGCTCTCAATACGCAAACTTTTCTACAGTTTTCATGTTTATACCGAGATTTCAGTTTGGTCATGGAAATTTGGTTTAAAGTCACGGAAAAGTCCTGGAAATCCATTGGTCAAAACCCTGTAAGAACCCTGACATCAGGTGTAGGGACAGTCTTACCTCCAGGCTGGACGTATGTATATCCCAGGTCTCTCTCTGACACCAGCAAGCCTTTGAATCTGACCTCAGGCTCTTCCTCCAGTCTCTCATGTTTCGGTTTCCTCTGAAACAGGCCCCTCAGCATGGCTCCTCTGGTCTCGCAGGACTCTCTCAGTCTGGTGGTCGTTGCCTCTTCTGAGTCTCCCGAACTGTCAATGAAAGTGATGCCAACGGTGATGTGACACTTCCTTTCCGAAGTAAAGGCAGAGTGGCACTGTGTAAATGCCTCTTCATCCGGATCGGGTCGTGCACATACTGTCACAGCGGTTGAAGAACAATTTTTAAATGTACCTGCAAAGCAGCCGTTAAGCCTCAACAGGAAGTTGTAACAAGGGTGGTAATGTCTACTTGGATGAGTTTCGATAGCTGCCAATCGCAATATTTATTCCTCCTCCAAAGTCATGAATCCCGTTCTTACACACAAAGGACGTGATGGTTATTCTCGGACAACGATAATTCCAAGCGTAGATGTGCATTCCTGTAAGAACACCTACCTCTTACAAAACTCCGGCAAACTAAATATTGTTAAAAAAAATCTCAACACTGTTCCTCATGACTGATGTGCAGATACCACAAAGCTGATCACATACTGCAGTAAAAGTACACCTCGTCCATCTTCTAACTAAACTAAGTCTAAACCAAACAAAAGCACGTTGTGAGGAGTCCCAGTAGTGCAGTTTGGATTACAGCAACAAAAAAATGCACCTTTGTTGTACGTGTTGAAGTAAAACATTTAAATCAGATTTCACCAAAAATGTCTTCATTTAAAAGCCAATCAAAAAAGAAGAGTATATTGAGACAGCAATGACTCACTGCTCCCCAGACCTTGAAAATAATGTAAAACAAAGTCCCACTAAGATAGAAAATGTCCTTTTGATCTATCCAAGTCCCACTGGAAGAGTTAGTGACGGTCTACAGCTGACAGCGGGGATCACTGTCCGTCTGTCGTAGTCAGAGGGTTTGAAAAGGACCACGCGGCTGACGTCCTGGGTCGCTCGTGAACGTCAGCAGAGTGACGGTTGCCGACGTTCCCGAGACCCCTCGTTCAAAAGGTAACGGGATGCCGTCATCTTCGGCATCGTCACGTCCCGTTGGGGCGATCTGCCCGTGTGACCGCTGAGTGGCGTTCGCTGTCCAGTTCTCTTTGTCGGCGTCTCTGCTTCACTAGTTCAATGCAGATGTCCCCCCCGCCTCTCCCTGCCTCTCCCGTTCGACCGGAGCCCTTTCTCTCTCTCTCCTTCTATCGCGCTAACTTTCACCCTGAGAGTGTAACGTCGTTGCCACGGCCACTTCTTTGTTGGTGCTCCTGGTTGTAGTCCTCCTCCCACTCTCTCGCTCTCACGCTCTCACGCTCTCTCCCTCTCTCTTGCTCAGAGGGGTTTTCAATGTATTTGATGTTTAGACTTTTTGCACGTAGCTAAAAAATGTGTACGAATCTTTGACCGTGTTTATCTTTAGCTTCCTGTCCTCTCATTTCCTTCGCATTGAAAATGCGGAAGGTTCTGTTTTGATCGCCGTGTATTTATTTATTTATTTGTATGCGTGTTCCTCGCATAACACAAAAAGTTTTAAACCGAATCGCAATTTGGTGGGATGATTGGTTATTATCCGGGGACCATTTGTTTAGATTTTGGGATCGATCGGGTCAAAGGTCAAGGTCATGAAAAGGTCAACATCTTCTTTTTACCATAGCGCGGTCAATTTTTATCCAATTGGCATGCAACTAATGCCCAAATGTTCATAATTCAATGCCCTATCTTGTGATATGCGAAGGTATGCGCTCTACCGAGTGCCCGTTCTAGTTATCTTCTCTCTTTCTCTCTGTGGGGCGAGGCAAGGCAGCGCACTGGACACAGAGACGGTCTTGGTGTATCGAGCTCTGTTTCCTCCCATCAATTCACTTTCCCGACCGTTAAATAGCTCCCAGAACTAGATGTGTGTCTCTTGGTGGACACGATGATGATGATGATGATAATCCACCCTCTAACACACCTCACTTCTTCCTATTTCACAAACGTCTGGTCTTTAATTTTTTTGTTTTGTTTCTCAATTCTCCAGCTCTCTGACTTTGTGTCTCTCAAACCGTCTCATCCCCAGTGAGCACTAAGCGGCTCTGGCTCCACCAGACTCCCACTGCAGTTACTTATTTTGTACTGGGCTGATTTTCCCAGGCTCAACTGAAGTGTGTGTGTGTGTGTATCTCCCTCCCTCCATACTGACCTCAGTGGCTTGTCCAACGTTTTTTGTAGCCTCGTCTGTGTATATTTGTGTGCACGTCTGTCTGTATGGGAATTGGTTGTCTTTTTGACCGGACTGCGGGGGTAACTTTGTCCACCAGCAGACTACTTCTCTGTCTCTGTGGCCACTTTCCCTTGTTAGGATTATTTTCTCTTGAGATTCACTTCAGAAAGTAAGCGTGTTGAGGTTTAGGGTTCGGTACGAAACGCCAATATTTTGTTGGTACAGACAGAAATGTTTGCCACCCTGAATAAATATCACTGTTCAGCACTAAAAGCTGGCGTTGAATACTTGCTCAGATTTGTATTCCTTTTTTCTAATTTACTTATCAGGCTGTTTATGAATAAAATCCTAAACTCTGGGATCTGGGTGTTGTTTTAAACCTTTTATGTTTTGGGACAACATTTTATTCCTGTTTAACATTTTGAATCTCACCACACTGACAGAAATTCAATATATTTACAGCTGCCTCTTGCGATATACTTTTGGAGCCAGTGCAAATGAAAATAGTCGAATTAGTCCGAGTGTAATGTAATGCCTAGTCTTATGGCAAATGGGTTTCAGCGTTGCCTTTTTCCTCCCTTGCTGACCATGTTTAGGTAGTTCAGGAGACTCCAGGGGCCCATGTTTCTGTGTGTTATGGCTCTGTTGGCTTCTGTAACCTTTTGGGAGATGACTCATTTTAAACCCTGGTTGAGACCCAACGGGGCTAATAATAAACGGTGTACTCGTCTGTCGGTCCTGCTCTGATGTCATCGCAGCAGGACGCCAGTGTCTGTGCGTTCATTTGGTTGTAAGCGTTTCGCAGCTCTGAAAACTCACCAGTTCTCCGCTGACCTTCCTGGCTGCTGCGTCTCATAATTCAGCCGTCGGTTTCATTATTTCGACGCTTTGCTTTATCTTTAGCGTTCACTGGGACATTGCCCCAGACCCTGTTGTTACATGTTTGTTCATGTTCAAAAGCTCACTTCTTTCTCTCTTTGCTTCTCTTGGTCCCTCTCTTCCTCACCCCCCCCACCCCTCCAGTGGTTATCCATGGCATTTGGTTCTATGACAAGGAGGACTGCCAACGCATTGCTCAGAGGATGAAGATGTAAGTGCTTATGTAACCGCAAAGTACACGTATACGGCACTTAGAGAAATAAACACAAAATGGGATTCGCTCCACTAAACGGTGACGAGTGAGTTACGATCCGTGGCTGAGCGTTTGTTTCATATCTCGGTCGGCACACGACAGCGACTGTGTGGGTTTACTAATGGATCTGCGTCTGGGCCGCAGAGCCAACACATGACAACTGTAGTAAGCTTGAATGAGCTGAGCCCCCCAGGGGGAGCGATTTTTTTTTTTTTTACATATTCAAACATATATTAGGTGTAAAGTAAAAAAAACGCTTATCTCATCTTGACAAATGTACTCTACTTTACTTCTTGTCTTGTATGGATCTGTATGTATTCTCACATGGACTTGTGTGTTTAGTCTGACCCAGCAGGAGCAGGCCCTGGCTCTGTCGCAGGGTGGATGGTTGTCCCCAGGAGGAAGAGGAGGAGGAGGAGAAATAGTTGGAGTAGGGGGAGGTGGAGGAAGTGAAGCGAAGGCAGTGGACATCATCCAGATGTTGACCAAAGCACGCACAGAGTACGACAAGGTAGGATAAAACCCGATAATCTGCTCCCTGAACAAAAATAAATACAAATGTTTTGCCAGGAATTTATTTTGGTCAGGAATGATTTGACACACATTTTATCTGATTGTTTACATCAGTGGTTCTCAACCTTTTTTCAGTGATGTACCCTCTGTGAAATACTTTTTTCAGCCAAGTACCCCCTAACCAGCGCAAATAATCTTTGGTAAAAAAAAAAGTAGTAATACAGAGCACTGTGCCATCAGTGTCGGATTTATTAAACTGTCAACAATGAACATTGCATTAAACTGAATGCTTTAGCATTTACATTTTAATGAGAAACTTGAGCTTGTGCTTCACTGAGGATCTTTGTCAGTCTTGGTGGCAGGGAGGCCACTGCTGTGATGAAGCGCTTCTCCAGGCACAGTCTGTTTCTTTGCTTTATTTTGATCACAGTCATTGCAGAGAAGGAGGCCTCACATACATATGTGGAGGGAAAGGGCAGTAGCTGCTCCAAAGCTTTCTGTCCCAGGTCAGGGTGCTCCTGCTTCACACACACCCAAAACTGTGTGAGTGTGGATGTGGCAAACTTCATCTGGAGGCCACGGTCAGATGACACTTCCAGGACTTTTTCCTGATAAGTGACAGGTAGCTTGCTTCTGTTTGCTTCAGACAAGAGAAATGGGTTTCTCACCCAATCCAGCTGTACAGATTTACCCTCCATGTCAGGAAAGTAGGAATGAAAATCTTTAATCACGTTGGTCAAATGTCCCACGATGACCGACTTGACTGGAGCTCTGTCCACATCCTCACGAGAGAGAAAAGCAGGTGGAATCTCCCTCTGCAGAGGACCTTCGCCACAGCTCTGCTTTCTTCAGGAAGTCACCCACCTTGTCATACATGTTAACAGCCGGTTGAGTATTCTCCCTCGAGAGAGCCAGCGTACTTCTGTGTGCAGCAGCAGTGTTGTGTGTTCAGCTTCCATGTTTTCACAGAGGCGGCGAAACAGGCGTGCGTTGCGTGGCCTTAACTTTATGAAGTTGATCACTTTGACGCTGTCGTTCAAAACGTCATGTAACACAGGGCTCATTTTCTTGCACGCCAACGCTTCCCTGTGTGACACAGTGAGTCCACTTCATGTCGGGGTTTCCTTTTTTAATGCGCGCTATGAGTCCTCTCGCGCTGCCCGTCATTGGGGCCGCTGCGTCCGTGCAGATGCTGCGGGGGGAGGGGGGGGGGGTGCTAGTGAGAGTGTGCTCACCTGTGTGCGCGGATGTGTCGGCGCGCATCACGGCAGAGCGATGCGATCCGAGAAGTGTTAACGAGGGGTGCTGAGCGATTAAATATATCTCTTGTTCTATTTTGTGGTGCCCCCTCAGGACTTGGTGCCCTACGCGCAGCGCGTAGCGAGCGTTATGGGAGCGGCGGCGCTGCGTGGACGTAAATCCCATTAAAACATAGTCGTCTGAAAACTGACGGGATTTTGCCGGCTCTGGTTTGGCCTTCTTTGGCACTTGTCCCTCCGTGTTTTCAGCAGCATTGCTGCTACGCCTCAACCACGACTTCATTATTTGAGTTTAAAAGCCGGCAGTGATAGACGGGTCATGTTGGGTCAAACCATCCTGATATGGGGGAGACTGGGTTTTTAGGATAATTAAATTAAATTGCCTACTTAATATACAATTCAGTTTATGAACTTACACTTGTGTTTTATTGAATATTTATTAAATAACTATTTTTAAAGGATTTTTGAATGGATGCTAATTTTAAATAGATTTTTTTTAAATCTCACGTACCCCCTGGAGTGCCTTCACGTACCCCCAGGGGTACGCGGACCCCCATTTGAGAACCACTGGTTTACATTACCTTATACTGACCAATAGGCGGCACATGTCACTTCCTCTAACCAGTCTCTCTTGCCTTGTCTCTCTCTGATTTCCCCCCTTTTCCGTACGTCTCTCTACATGAAGTCTGCGTCGGAGCCGAAGGAGATAGGTGGCAGCGCTGTTCCTCATGGAAACCCCAACCTCGTCAAACCAATACCTGTTAAACCGAACACACAGGTGAACATCCTCATCCACTTTCTCGCTCATTCTAGGGTTGCTAGAGAGGCTATCGAGTCCACAGAGAAGCGAAGAAACGTATCTGCTAAAGCACAAGTCAAAATGATTCTCACAACCAATAGCAGAAGTTTTTTTGGGCAATGTGTTGTTACCCTGTCACAGATGGCCTTCTGCACTCTAAATAAACACGTCTTCCCAGGCTAAAAACTAGTGCAGAAGAAATCAAGTAGTCTGCCTGATTTGTTAAAAAATACTTCAGAAATAACCGCTCCACAGTTGGTTGCAGTGGTTCCCTCCTCGCTTCCAGCTCGCCCTCCCTCTCTGATCCTTCTCTCCCTTTGTCTCATCCAGGAGAGTGCAAGTGCGAAGCCCAAGTCTCTGTCTCTGGCCACTCTTTTTGGCTCTCAACCTCAACACCAGCACTCATCCAAACCCGACCCAGTCTCTCCTCTGGCTGCTCCCGAGACGGGCCCGTCAGCTGGGCGAGTCGCGCGCCCACCTGTAGCCCGTTCACTGAAATACGACGACGCGGTGAACTCTAGCAGAAGTTTGACCTCCGAGGGAGGCGACGACGCCACGGTTGGGTGTTCAGATGGAGGCCTCCGGGCTCTGATTGGTGGACAGACGGTCAGCGCACATGCTGGAAATGCTGGTGTGGGCTTGCTGCCGAGTCCCACTCCCGCCCATCAGCAGCTGCAGAACCAGCCTCAGCAGCAGAACCAGCCTCAGCTGCAGAACCAGCCTCAGCTGCAGAACCAGCCTCAGCAGCAGAACCAGCCTCAGCTGCAGAACCAGCCTCAGCAGCAGAACCAGCCTCAGCTCTGCCCGGCCATCCAGAAACTCATGCATGGACAGAGAGGAGTCGGCGTGGTCGGAGGTGTGCTCCAGACGGTGTCCGAGTCCCCCGAGAACAGGCTGTGTGACAACGGTGTGCCGCTGGAGCACCACCACCACCATCACCATATGTACCATCATCATCATCATCAGCAGCAGCAGCAGCAGCACCACCTTCATCATCATCATCAGCTACAGCAACAACTACAGCTCCAGCAACAGCTCCAGGCTGACCCAATCAAGAGACTATTCCAAACCCTGCCTCCTCCTCCTCCTCCTCCTCCTCTGCAGGTCCCCCATCTCTCCTCTCAGCCCGTCATGGTGGATTCTGTGTCATGTTCACACCTTCAAGCACAACAAAGCCAGCAGCTGTTTTTCAGCCTCTCTAAACTTCAAACGGAGGCACTGCACACCAGTCAGTCAGCTTTAACCAGACAGGCAACAGGTGGGGCATCTTTTATCCGCTCATTCTGCGGTGAACAAGCAGTGTGACCATGTGCTGAATAAATATACCACATACATGTTTCACATTGTATATAATAAGTTCATATAATATATGTAAATATATATATATTAAGTAGTAGATGAATATTTAAGGACATTTTCATTGATATTTCCTCTGTCCCACCAGGTTTGCCGCCATCTCAGGGAACCACTGACCGAGTCCTTCAGCCTTTACAAGGTATGACAGTTTCCTTAAAATAATTCAAACACACACTTTGTGGTTTCTGTTGTGTGTATAAACTCACTCGAGCTGCAGAGACTCCACATGTGTTTCTCGGTGGCAATCCTGTTAAATACAAGATAATCTGTAGAGGCACATTCAATCTTCTCTGCAAGCCATTGTAGCCAAAGTCTACTCCATATTTCTGCCATTGTTTATTCACAGATGATACTGTAAGTCTGTTTTCTGAATAAGCTTGGGGCCTTGAAGATGTCTGCTTGCTAGTGTTTGGGTGTTTGATTGATAATAATATTTACTCTCAAATGTGCTTGATTGACTTTTTCTAATTTATAACAAAACTATGCAGGTTAGCCATTCATGTATTCAGGCAATTATTGCACCAGGCCTACCTAGAGATATTTGACTATGTACCTATCTTTCTGCCACGGTGCCTTTTGTTTAATCTGCGTTAGCTAGAATTATTCTAATCTTCTCATCATACCAGGTCCGTCTTCCCAGATGCCCGGTGTGGTGTCGTCTCATGAGCTACTGCATAAGCTCCAGCTGGTTCAGCAAGAGCAAGGCCTGGCATCCCACGATGCCCCTCGACTCTGTCCCGGACTGGCCCCTCGATTCTTAGGGCCCGCTCAAAGTCGAGGTGTAGGCTCGGTTGTCGGACCGGTGTCAAACCAGACCACAGCCCCCGCTGGTCAGAAGGCTGCGCTGCAGTTTCAGGTAAGCACTATTGTTTTGAGTTGTGTTTGTATTTTTTATTCAGTCAATCAAATCAAATACAATACAATATTATCCTATATAATATACAAAAGAGAAAGACTGAAAAGGTATAGGTAGAAGCAAAAAAATGCTTATAAATTCCTATCCTAAATTGAAATCAAAATAAATCAGAAAATTAATATAAAATAAAGAAAATAAAACAACAATAAACAAAATAAAATACAAAATATATTTATATATACTACCACATACATCTTCCATATTAATACGTTTTTATTTACATTTATAACTCTCAAGAATTGTTTTATAAATAATTCCCTTGAAAACCAAAAAGGAGTTCACCATTCTTACATCCATTTCAACATTATTCCATAATTGGACTCAACAACAGAAATACATCTTCTTTAAATCCCTTTTTTAGCCTTTTGTACCGTGAACTTACAAACATCTCTCAAATCATATTTACACTCATGTATTGAAAATAAACTTTGTACACAGTCTGGCAGTGACTTTGCTTTAGCTCTCTACATTGTCTGCATTATTTTATAATAAACCAAATCATTCAATTTTATAACACAGGATCTGTAAAATAAAGGGTTTGTGTGCTCATAGTAGCCGACATTATTCATGATGCGTATCGCTATGGAGTAGTGGTCGTGTTTTGACTTTTACTTGTCAGCCATTTGTTTACATTCTTATTTTTATATTGCTAAGAATGATTTTTGTTAAGGAGTACTAATAAGTATCCCTGTCCATGCAGGTCATCTCCCCCCAGCAGATACCAGCCACTGTGGCCCCCAACATGCTCCTCTCTCCCAGTGTGTTCACTCAGGCCAAGTCCAGCGTCGGGTTGTCAGCGGCGGCCCTGGAGGGCTGCCCCGCCCCCTCAAACCTGTCCGGGCCGCGGCTGCAGGAGGAGATGAGAGTCCTGTCCAGAAGCCAGCTTCAAGCCACACTGCTGCACATGATCCATGTAAACACAGAATCCCACACTGACACGTCATTTCACCGTGTCCATTTGTTGATGATGGAAAGGCAGAGTAGATGTGAGAATGCACACTGACTCGCAGTGTGATGACCCTGCTTGTGTGTTTCAGACTGACGGCTCATTCCTGGACACCATCTATGAAGCCTACGTCAGCCGCTTTACTAATGGCTCCAGCAGCAAGTACTGATGACTCTTCACACCTTCTGTCTATACATATCCTCCCTCTCCAGAGCTGTGGGGCTCACTCTTCTACATCGAACATGGCTGTAGCACTTCCTCATCCGGATCCAATAACAACGCTCGTCTACTGTATCTCCTCTGCAGTGTTTCGCCAGTCAAACCTGACTCTGTTCTCTTAGAGCCAAGTTTCTCTAGTTGCAAAAACAACAAAGAAATTAGCAAAAAGTATTAACATTTTTTTTTAAACAACAACAAAAAATATCTTTTTATCCTGTTACTCCTCTGAAAAAACAACCACTAATTGTTGACATTAATATGGCATAATTCTACAGTCGTGAAATGTAGCCTATAGTGCAAACTCTCTGTTTTCCAAGGTGTTTGAAATCAGTAGTTCCCAGCACTATTTTCTTCACGAAATGTAGCAGAATCTTATTTTAATTTGTTGTTATTTTGTGCAATGTGTAGTTACCCTGTCACAGACGGCCTTCTGCACTCTAAATAAACACGTCTTCCCAGGCTAAAAACTAGTGCTGAAGGATAAGCTCAAACTGACTTGAAACTGGCTTCACTTCTGAAATTAAATGTAAAACATGTTAAACATGTTTTGTTTTCTGTACATTTGGAGAAGTAAGTATTTTTCAATGTCAACAGAATTTGTTGGATTTTAATTTACAATTATTTTTAAATTAAGTTCCTACTTGTTTACTTTCTGAATGAAAACATTAAGATATATTATAGTACTATCCGCATTATTTTAAGTTATTAAAATGATGCCATCATTGTCATTTTGATGAATTCTAGCACACGAGCTGGGATGAATATCTGTATTGCTATTCTAGCGACAGCTAATGAAGACTTAGAAATGGCGTGCTATCCATCGAACTTGAAGTAACAAGGAAAGGACAGGCGCTTGTTCACTCGCCCTACCTCACAGCGCTAGTTCAGAGGTGTGTTCTTACTTAGTGGCAGAGGTTTAAAGAGTAGACAATCCAGTCGGGATGTTTTATTTCATTTTAACACAGGGCATTTCATCGCCACAGAAAAAAACATTGGGAATCTTTTAACTCTGAAATATCACTGGAGTTGTTGTGATTTTGCATCATTCCACAGTTCTTGAACATTTCCTCCGCTAAACAATATCTTGCATAGTCCCCCCCCCCTCCGCCACACCCCTGTACAACTCAAACACTTTGCCTATTGATGGTAAATCCAGTTGAATAAACAATGGGTTAAATGGATTTAAAGCCATAAAAAGCAGCAGAGAAGGTATTTAGATATATCAGATAATAATTGTTTTGAGTTCACAGGCCTGTTCAAAGCAAGTATGAAAGAAATTAAGAGAGACGGACTGATTCATGCACTGCAAACTGTCACTCAGTTCCTCACAGAGAAGTTAAAGTCTATACATTTTTACAAATTTGATTGGGGTTATGGTTTTCAGTTCGTGTTTAGCTCCTGTCCTAAACTGGTATATAACCAGACTATACAGTAGCTACCAGAGTACACAAAAGCAACAGCAACAAAAGAAAATGAATACATTTCGAGAATAGAAACAGAATATTTTTTTTCCTATTTTTGTACTTAAGCAAAATGTATTGTCAAAATAAAAAATAACCAGCAAATTACATTTGTACAGCTAACATAGAAGTACAAATTCATTCTTATATGACATATCTCAAGTTATTTGTCAGATGCTGTTTTGTTTCTTTAATTCATCCATAAAGTAATTTTCTTTTAATCATTTGTCATTTAGAATATTTTAAGGCATTGGAATGCCAACAAAAACATGTCACATTTTTTATAATTTGTCGGGAATGTTTTACTCTTACAAAAACTGTAATATATTTTAATTGGATATTAAATGTTCTCAAAATTCCTTTGTGGTTGCTTATTGTCTTTTGTGTTGTGTCAATGGATCTGCATGGCTGACTGGTATTCTGATTATTATTATTCTAATTATCATCAAGATTGATCCAGCCTTGAGTAATGCGTATCACAATAACGGTACAATCAATATTTCTTTAATGTCGCATAGTTGCCTTCTATGGCCACAATCAATAGTGAGACATAATGTCTGCAGTGATTAATCAAATGGTTATGACACAACCAGCATTAATGAGAGACCATGCCCAATTAACTCTAATAGACTTTATACAACATCATTTTTTTACCCCAATATAAATTTGCACCCTGTGTTTGTCGTGCCTAGCCGAGCACACAGTGCAGGCCAATAAAGGAAAGTTGTGATACATCAAACTGGATTTGACTGAAAGAGCTTTTGATCAAATCATAAGCAGATGGAGCAGCTACTAAATGCATTTTGTGGTGGAGACCTTATGGAGATTGTTCTCTCAACTCTTACTTACGTTTAACCTCAGCTTTTTGGTTGAGACGGCTCAAAGGAAAGTGGAAATTTAAACCGTTTCCGTGTGAAATAGCACCCACCTAAAACAATCATCGCTATGTTTTATTCAGTCAACAATGACACTAATTCACTCTGATTAAATAAACTGACAAGAAATAAGACATGTATAAGTGTTTCATTGACGGCCTGATGGACTGATTCATCTTCAGATGAAGTCATCAGTTGGTCTCCCATGGCAACCATAGACCCGGGATAATGACCCGTCAGCCACTCTCCCCTTGGCATACAGGCATAGAGTATAATTATTTAGAAGAGACGTAAGGCTGCTCTATTTTCAATATCTTCGCTTGACAAAGGCTTCAGTCCATTAGTGCTGACTGTTGTTGTTTTCAGGGCTGTTGATGGCTCACAAATAATAGCTGGGAACCCAAACACTGATAGGAAACGCTGCCCACTTGTTCTTCTTACACCAGAGGAATTTGTCTGCCTTTCCCTTCCTTCCTGCTTCCTCTCCCCAACCAACCACACACGGTAATTAACATCAGAATTTAAAGAAGCAGATGATTAAAACCCCAAAAGCAGAATCAGCGACAGCACAAAAACTGAGAAGTAAAGTTCAATTCAATTATTAGGAAAACATCAGGAAAGACACACACACACACACACACAAGTTCCAGACCACTGGCTTTGCTGATGGAGCTAAAACTAAGGGCTGACTATTAGCCTGGCTTAAACTAATCAATGATGTGTGTGTGTGTGTGTGTGTGTGTGTGTCTCTCCAGAGAGGCGGGGTCTTCAGTTTTTTCAGGGAGTCCAAACCAAATGGAGGATGTCCTCTGCATTAACTGTTTTTACTTTGGAAGTACAAAAGGTGAAGAAAACATAGAGAAATGTGTTTACATGGTTTATGTCATTTTATGTCTTTTAGGCTTTGTTCCTACGCTAAAGAGTTGTCCTGAGTTCAAACTGAATTTTAGGAATCATTCTTCACGGCATTTTCTTCCAGTCTCCGACCATCAGACAAGACAAGTTGGCGTCATAACTAGCAGGGGCACAGGTGAGGGGTTTGTCTTTGTTCTTCTCTCCAACAGTCGTGATTGATGGTGTTTGAGGATCACAGTTTATGTATTCATATCGAGATGTGTTGAAAAAGAAGTAAATGAAAAAATAAGTCTAAAAACTAAAAAGGCTATTGCACCGTAAAAAGTATTAATAGGGAAAAATCATAAGTGTAAAAGAAAATATCGTAAAAGAAAAGCCTGGTATTGTGGAAAACCAAAGACTGAACTGGACTTGATAGATGAATGAAAGGAAATACAATAGAATAATAATTTCACCGCCTCAGTTTTGGTATTTATTATGATTTTGAGTGTTCGGTTGACAAGTGTTCGGTTTATGAGGAACGATTTTTCTAAAGCAGCAACTGGACCAGGCTCGGGGAAATTCTAACTGATTTAAACCCAAGTCTTTGAATGTTGCTTTAGTTATTAAACTCTTCTGCTGATAGGAAAATTCATCTACGTTAGAGGTAGGTGGGGGGGACTCATCCCCACAGTGATCTGGGTCAGTGGGGGAGGAGGATTCCAACAGCTGTTATACTGTATATAAGTTGTGTGTGTGTGTGTGTGTGTGTGTGTGTGTGTGTGTGTGTGTGTGTGTGTGTGTGTGTGTGTGTGTGTGTGTGTGTGTGTGTGTGTGTGTGTGTGTGTGTGTGTGTGTGTGTGTGTGTTCCTGACACTACATTTCAGTCAGTGTCTTCACTATTCATGTTATTAATCGGACCCTTTCTACATGAGTGTGTATGTGCCAGATTGTTTTACTGCATTTTGATTCATTGTTCATATATGCAAAAGTATTTACGCGTGTGTATACATATATGCCAGTGTTTATGTATTTGTTTGTGAGTTTATTTGTGTGTGTGTGATTTGGACTGTGTGTCCCTGGTATTGTGTTAAATGTTGCTTAATGGTCCCAGTAGCAGACAACCCATTTGAGCTCTCCACGTCATTTCAACGTCACATGTGGTACCGTGAGAGTCCACTAGGTGTCTCATGTGTGTATGTTATAAGATTGAAGCAGTCAAGTGCATCTTCCACCACACATTGAGACTCCCTTCTTGATGCAACTACAACCGTCCCACCAGGACTCTCCTCTTCCTCTCTTCTTCCTGATATATTCCCATTTTCTCCCATTTCTCCATTCTTTTTTTGCCTTTTCTTTTACTCTCCTTTCCCCACTTCTCTTCTTTCTTTCTTTCTCCCCTCCTGACAGATGACCTCAGTTCATTCTTACCACTGCCACCTTTTCTTCCATCCATTCTCTTTCTCAATAAAACAGAAGTACGAGATAAATGGAGAAGAAGGATGGAGATGCATGTTGAGTAAGATTAAGGGGGAAATAGAGGGATAGAAAAGCAGGACTAGAATGACAGTAGGTCAAAGAGCGTTGGAGTAAAGATAAGGGCAGGAGAGGGAGATAGTGTTTGTTTTAATGTGTGTGTGTGTGCGTGTGTGAGAGGGATGGAGGGAGGAGGGGTTTAATCCTGCCTGGATTATGGTATAAACTGGTCCCGCAGAGCAGGAAGAGATACGCTGGAGAGAGAGAGGAAGTCCCACTATCCCTCCATCTATCATTCCCTCCATCTCACTCGTAGAGTCCGTGTCCCTGTGCTGCGTGGTTTCTGTCGGCAGGAAGGATTCCTTCAGGAAAGGACGGCAGAAACACCTGATTTTTGGGAATATGTGTGCGATTCCTGTTTGGGAACACCTCGCTTTCCGATAACAAGGATTTAAGACCAAAAGTTTACCGGGACGACCCAAGTTTTTCATCCCTCCCCCCCCCCCCCCAGCATCCTTTAGACCGACGAGAGGGAGCATGGAGGAGAGCGGCGGATGATGCGAGCGCGAGAAATAGGATTGCAAGGTGTGGAGAGGGAGTTGTAAGAACATGGCGGGGCTCCTTTGTGACTCCTGGTGCGCAGACGTGACCTTTGACACTGGAGACAGGAGCTTCCTAGACTCTATTGTTGTTGTTGCTGTGGTAACCAGCTGAGCTGACACCAAATCTTCAATCGGACACTTTTTATCCGTCATATTTGAACTTTCTCTCCAGACCCACATGTCTCAAAGGCGATGGTTTTAAAGCTGTGACCACATAACATCGTGAGTAATCTTCAGTGACATTCCGTCTATATTGATTGATTTTAACCCACTTTTTGGCTCCAGCTTGTGCTCCTTTATAAATTAGCGGGCTTGTTTTTAATCTTTTGGCTCACGGTAAAAGCAGCTCTCAAATCTTTCTGCTCACAGACTCTGGCGCGTGTGTTTCTCAGTGTGTTTCTTCGAAGCCAGATTGAGCCTTAAACCTGTGACTGCTTTAAGGATGACATGCGTTCTGTGGCTGCATGTCTCATGTGAGCTTTCTGGATCCTTTGCTTTTCCTGAACAGGCCTCACACATTCTCCGATGATTTTAGGCTGCTTAGTTGCAAGGTCTGCCTCTCTTCACGTATCTGGAGAGGTTCAAGATTTTAACTCTTACATTACATTACATGTCATTTAGCAGACGCTTTTATCCAAAGCGACTTACAATAAGTGCATTTCAACCTAGAGTACAAACTAAGATCAACAAGAATACAGGAAGTAACATTTCCTATGCGGGAATGTGTTTGAGAAAATTGTGGATTTTATCTTTTTATTTGGGAAACGATTACTTTACCAGGCAAGTTGACAAATCGTGTTATTCTTTTTAAGTATGAGCAAGTTGAGAATTTGATTTTCCCTGTTATTTCTAAATTTGTCTTTGTCTTTGTGGTACAATATGATTACCACATTATAGTCAATAATATAGTCAATATTTCATATTAACAAGATATCACATATATTGGCTGCTCATGGGGACACACCCACAGATAAGTATCAACCACCCAGTTCTGCTCAGCTGTTTAGAGCTTTTAAACTTCTTAATTTTGGTTTAATAGGCTGCGACTTCACTCATTTAATATCTTTTCTCTTGGAGCCAGCGTGCAACACTTGTTGGACTGATCGTGGCAGCTGCAGGGATGACTCGCTGGATCTGGGGGAATGCCGGGAATGCCAGCAAATGGGACAGAAGTGGGCCGCACAGAGGGAGGCTGATGCCGCTGCTGTGGATTATCCTCTCCAGCTCGCTGTGCCTGGTGGTCGAGGGCCAGATGAAGCTCTCACCAGAAACGTGAGTACAGTTGCACGAGAATAACCCTCACACTCCGTTTCTCACGTTCGGAGAGAGAGAGAAAGAGAGAGCGAGAGAGAGAGCATTTACATTGACATAGATCATCCATACATAGATTGTGCAGGTTTTATGAGAGACACATTTGCACGTGTATATTTCATTTTCAACACAATCACTTTTCACTGCATAAAACTTAATTTATTCATCCAAATATTTGATCTCGCACATTTGCATGACATCTATTCCAAGGATCTTGACGTGACTGACTTCACTCGTCCAATAAGATGGCCGCAAACCGTTTTCTTTATTGAGACATTAAATCAACAATTGTACCAGTTCATTTCCCCCCGTGGACACACTACTGTGCCGAGTCTACGTGTAACGTTGTCCTTTCTATTTTGGCTGATGACTCCACACAGATACATATGGGCCATATGGGCACCTGTGACATGGGGGTGGAGCTAACTGCCAAACTTTCCTACACCCTCTAGTCAGCTACAGCCAAGCATGTTGAAGATGACAAACCTACACTACACACATACACACACTTTTATTTTTTATATTATATTTATATTTTATATTTAATTTAGTATTGTGTATGTATATTTATTATATATATATATATATATATATATATATATATATATATTTTTATTTATTTTTGTATATATTTCATCCTGTTTTTTCATTTTTTTTTTTTTATTTTTTGTTTAGTTTATTGGTGCTGCTACTGTGACGACAAATTTCCCCTTGGGGATTAATAAAGTATATATCTATCTATCTATCATCTATCTATCTACAAACCCAGCTCACTGTTGCCAATTATTTTCAAATGAAATTAGCCAGCAGCACAAATAATAATCGTCAAATTATTTGTTGATTGCTGTTTGGACGTAAAGGGAATTTCAAATTTGTAAAAAAATAAATCTAAAATACATGACTCAATACCCACCGTACCTTTAAAGACACCCTCACATGCCTGTAAACTCTTTCCAGTTTTCATCTCTATTGATCCATTGTGCAGTCAGAGCTTACAGTATGGAGGGCTGCATGTGACATTGCATTAAATATGTGTGTTTTTTCATTCATATCTTTAATTGACAACATATTTTTTGCATAACAGTGACATGCGACAAAGACTTGTCATTCATACAATTCTTTTGATTTTGATTTATTTGCATCTCCCTTCAAATTTTTTTATATCCCCTCACTGCTCGTGAAAACATATTTACATTCCCAAACACAAAGATCGCTTCTAAACAAGCCGTTTTGCCCAATGTGTTTTATTTTCACACCAGTGTTCAGTTTGTAGTCAGTTTCTCCGCCTCGTTTCTTTCTTTGGGGAACGAAACGCTGCAGACGAAGCTCTTCTCCCTTCTTTCAAACCTTCTGCTGACTAAAAACACTAACAGATCGATACAGTGCTGTCAGTCCACAATAGCCTATTAACTGTGTGTTAAAGTGGAAGTGGTTGAGAGACTCAGAGAAACTCAGAAATACACAGCATTTTGTTAATTGCGCTGAAAGCCATAAAAGCACAGATTGATTGTCCACTCTCAGCGGAACTGGCTCTGGAAGTTAGCGGGACATGACCCGAGCATTTTAGGCCCAAGAGGTCAAGTTTAGCCTCTGAGGGAACATCGCTCCACAGATAACCGTCAGAAAGACATCACTAGCAATGACACATTAAAAAAAAACATTTAGGAGATGAGCAACACATTTTTTATTGTGAAACTCCCGAAATAACCTCATAAATGCCCGCAGTTGAGATTTTATCATTTTCTTTCTACGTTAAACAAGTTTCATAGTTGCTGCCTTTACCAGTTTACCATGACCTTGGAACGTTACTTACTGTGTTGTATTTGGTCCATGATGAGCCTAAAGCTCTGTCTTCATAGATAGATAGATAGATAGATAGATATATACTTTATTAATCCCCAAGGGGAAATTTGTCGTCACAGTAGCAGCACCAATAAACTAAACACACGAGAATAAAATGTAAATATAAAATATAAAAAACAGGGATGAAAGATATAGATGTATACAAGTAAAATATAAAATACAAAATGAAGTATATATATGTATATAAATTGAAACAAATATAATACAATGACTGTGCAAAGTATACAAAGTAAAATATAAAATACAAAATAAAATATATATATATAAACACAACATATATGCATACACAAATATAATACTAATGACTGCAGTGTAAAATTAAATTAAATATAGACATCTGACCTTGATTAGCCTCAGTGGTATTCTAGCTCACGGCATTGCTCTTTAACAGCCTTCAGTCTTAGACACGCAACAAACAGTTCATCTACTGTAAAACAGCGACAGCTATAAATCACATCAACAAGTCACAACGATATCTTGAGCGCCGCGGCTGGCGGGTTATCGATGTGGCGACCCTGCGTCCCAACCAGCAGCGGGCCGGCCGGCTCCCCATAGGTTGAGCCATCTGTCACATCCTGTCTACGCTCTAACCTCGATTAACTCGCCGTGGCTGCATTCACGTGAAGGATTTGTAGAAAGACTGCATGTTATAGAGCGCAGAGTAACCTCTTGACCTGGGGGAGTGTCAGCTTGTACTGTCACCTTCACGGTAATCTGTTTTAATCTGTTATTGGGGAATTAAAGCTCTTTTTAGAATTGTCTGCATACCTTCAGGGTCACTTTGGACCTTGTTTTATGAGGCTTATTTTTCAGGCGAGATACACGTGAAAGGGTTCGTAAAGAGGGTGATTTAGGAACCAGCCTTATCTCTTTGTCTATTTTTTTTTACACTCGAAGGAAGTACTCTCCTGCTTCAAGCAGTAACATTAATTCAAATGTGATTTGGGTTTCAGAGTTAAAACGCAATGAGTTGTTGCTAATAGAGTCAATTGTGACATTTACTCAGTGCTTTTCTTCAGTTTATTGTCATGCATTTTACAAATCCAAAATACGGAAAGTCATAATTCATAAGTCATAATTTTGTCGGTAATAAACACGTGTATTTACTTTGTAAACTCTTTTGGGCCGCCATGATGTGAAGAGTCCCTTTGACTGATTGAACAGTACGGCCACATGAATTAATCTGCAAATAAACCTGCCATGCCCTTTTGGTTATTGCATTGTTTTCATAGATATTGATAACAGTGTTGATCATCTGTCACTGATCTTTGGTTCTCTGTGTCCAGGGTGCAGCAGTGGGCTGTGTCCTTTGGCAAAGAGATTACTGCCCTGTCCGCCAGATACTCTGGAGCTAAATTGCTACAGAAGGTAAGAGATCACACACATTTAAAAACACACACACACACACACACACTATATGGCCATACCAGAGAAATGTAAAGAGGAGGTTGCTTATTTACCATGTGGTATCTGACAAGAACTTAAATTCAGAGACATGAATGCACTTTATGGTAAATAGAGACCGTCGGATATGAAGCAGATGACATCATCAGATCAGATTGAGATGGATGGGGTCTGTAGCTCCTCCCCCTCCCCTCTGCTCCACCGTCCAATGGAAGCACAACCGACTGGCATATATTTGCTGTACAACATCTGCATATGGCCCAGAGACCAATGTCATGACACACTAAGTTCAGAAGCACAGAAATAAACTCCCACGATGTTGAAAACCATTAGCGTACATTAAATGTCATGCTGATATACTGTAGCTCTTTAAACTGAGTTGACTTTGACTGTTCATATGTGTGTGACTTACCTTAGAGACTGGAGAGGAAAGAGCTTGTGCTTGCGTGCGTGTGTGTGTGTGTGTGTGTGTGTGTGTGTGTGTGTGTGTGTGTGTGTGTGTGTCTTTAGTAATTAGGATGTACGGTCTTACTCAGCAGGCCACCCTGTAGAATACCTAGCAGGCCCACTCACCATCTGCCACACACACAGACACAGTGTGATGCATGCTACTGCTGACCAGCTCCCTCTACACAGCATATATGAGTCTTTATTTGTGTTTCAACACCACGCATGTTTCTGTTCAGCACAACACATGATCCCCCTGTTTAGCTACACAAATAACCAACTTCAACTTACTCAAATCCCACCCCCCAAAACACAGCAGTAGTATGTTGTTTGCGCTTGTGTTAAAGACTGGATTAACCTCGGATAAAATCAATGTTCAGTTGATAGAAACTATTTTAACCCTCCTGTTACTTTAGGGTCAATTTGACCCCATTCAATGTTTAACCCTCCTGTTACCTTTATATTTACTGACATATTTTACCCTCGGGGTCAATTTGACCCCAGCAATTAAAACCTCCAGAAAATTATTAGAAGAATTGAGGAGGCTAGGTCAGATGAAGGTCAGATGAAGGCAGAGCTCATCATGGATAAATACAACACAAATACAATACATGGTCATGGTAAACTGGTAAAGGTACAAACTATGAAACAGCAACTATCCTGTTTGTTTAACCTAATTTTTACTAATATTTTTTACATATTTTCAACACCACCAATGAAAAAAAATTAGAAAATTATTAGAAGAAAAAAAGAAGAAAGAGAAAAGGCCAGAAGAGAAGGTCAGAAGACAGGAAGCTAGGCTCATCACATCATCAACACAACAACAACAGTAACGTTCCATGGGTCATGGTAAAAGGGTAAAGGGCAGCAACTAAAAAACTGTTTACCTCCCCTGTTACCTTAACATTTACTAACATATTTTACCCTCGGGGTCAATTTGACACCAGCAATTAAAACCTCCAGAAAATTATTAGAATTAATATTGTTTTCCAAGTTTAAGTGTGAGGTACTTTATGTTTGTTTGTTGACTACCTAAATAGCCCTTTAAATATATAAAAAAGTTGATATTTCTTATATGTTTGACACAGTGAAAAACAGCCTGGGGTCAAATTGACCCCAAAGAACACTGACGTTAAACATTGAATGGGGTCAAATTGACCCTAAAGGTAACAGGAGGGTTAAAGAGAAGATTTAAAGGACTGACTCAGTTGATCCCCAGAGACAGTAGCAGTGAAGTGATGGCGTAGAAGTAGAGGCTGCAATTAGCAATACTGTTGTATCAGTAATAGCAGTATGTGTGTATATAATGTAGGTGCATGTCTCCTAGTTGCACACTTCATCCTTTTATTTAGTCAGTGATGTGTAAAAAGCGCCTCGGGCATTAGTTTATGCTTGGCAACAAGAAGCCATTAATCACACACCTCTGTCCAATCGATGGCTTTCTCGTTATCTGTGGAACATTTAGTGACTCTGCCTTCTTGCCTGAGTAAACTGAGTGTTTCGGTTTATATTCAAACATGATACAGAAATTGTTGGAGATTAATGGTGTTGGAAAGCGGTTTATTGGTTATTTGCAGAAGGTTATATGAGAGCTCTTTATCATCCCTTATCTCATTCTTATCTATCCCTTATCTGTCTAATTGATTCTGGCTGTTTCTCCCCTGTCATGGAAAATGAAAAGCATCATCCGTAACAGTGGAAATAGTGAAAAGCTTACTTTGAATGACAAATAGGGCATTTACTTTGCCCTCTAGTCTAAGTTGTCAGAAGTCAACAGGCAACCAAAAGTTGTAACCCGCTCGCCAAAAACACCTTCAGGGTTCGTACGGTCATGGAAAACCTGGAAAAGTCATGGAATTTTAAAATGGTCATTTTCAGGCCTGGAAAAGTCATGGAAAAAAACTTAAATCATAAAAGTTTTGGAAAAGTCAGGGAAATGTTGGTATATTCACATGTTCATTTACACCGAGTTTGAAATAATTAATATAAACAGATGGATTTGCACATAAAGAATAATCATTTGTGTTTAAAGGAATAAACATGAATAGAAATGTTTATTCTTTTAATCACACTATTGTCTCATTCATTTGTTTCATTTAAGGTAAACTGTATGCTTTGGAATTCTCATTTTTTAAAGACAAAATTCTCTAAATTGTTCATGTTTATACCGAGATTTCAGTTTGGTCGTGGAAATTTGGTTTAAAGTCATGGAAAAGTTATGGAAAGGTCATGGAAATCCATTGGTCAAAATGTGTAAGAACCCTGACCTTTCCCATTTACCCACTTCACCTGTACTGTGTTAACTGGATATTTCCCATTAACAAGCCTATTGTCTCAACAAATGTAGATAACCTACATCACATTGTTCAGGAAGGGTAATTATCTTCCCGTAATAGAAAGCAAATCTAACGTCCATCTACCCAAAAACACATTATACTGTAAATACGTCATCGTTCATCACGGCTGACGCTTTTATCATCAGTGCCGGAAATTAACCTTCCAGTCCACAGGCAACAACAGCACAAAGTCCATTAGATTACATTTATGTAACTGCTTTAACAAACCCACCAGCCACCAGCAGCCGGAATAATACACGACAACATAGCGTGCGGTGGAGGGGTTTCTCGTGCCATCACTCTGTCATATTGCAGATTAGAGACGTGGTCTGGGGATGAAGTCAGATCATCTGTTATGCAACTGTGGTGTGCATGTGTGCGTGTGAATTAATTATATAATACCAGACTCACTTCCATGATCATCTGTGTCTCTGTCTGTCTCTGTTGTTACCTTCGCATTGAAAATGCGGAAGGTTATGTTTTGATCGCCGTGTATTTATTTATTTATTTATGTATTTATTAATTTATTTATTTATGTATTTATTTATTTATTTATTTATGTATTTATTTATTTATTTGTATGCGTGTTACTAGCATAACTAAAAAAGTATTAAACCGAATCACATGAAATTTGGTGGGATGATTGGTTATTATCCGGGAACCATTTGATTAGATTTTGGGATCAATTGGGTCAAAGGTCAAGGTCAAGGTCATGAAAAGGTCAAAATCTTCTTTTTACCATAGCACGGTCCATTTCTATCCAATTGGCATGCAACTAATGCCAACATGTTCATAATTCAATGCCCAATCTTGTGATATGCGAAGGTATGCGCTCTACCGAGTGCCCGTTCTAGTTTTATATTGTTTTCTATTGTCTGTTTACCAAGATAAGGTATGAGACCCTTAACTATAATAATAATGCATCAGTCAAATGGAAGCAATATATTATCCTCCTTTTTCTCTCTCTTTTTTGAGCTCACGTGACGCTTTCTCTCACATGATTCTCTGTAAATTATCCACACTGCTATTAATGAGCCAACTGTGTCTGTTTTTGAAAAGAAATACAAGGATGTGGAGGCAGCGGTGAAGATCGAGGAGGTGGACGGACGGGAGCTCGTAAAGAAATTCGCTGAGGAGATGGAGGAGATGCTTGGGAGGAAGATGAAATCTGTAAAGGTAATACTGATGGATTCTCTAAAAGCACAAACACGCTCAAGGGTAGTCATTTTGCTTGTTTAAATAAAAGACAATGTTGTGGGTTTAGTTTGTAAAAGCTTGGACTGGATAGTTGTGTCTCCTTTGTTGAGGCTCTTTATGTCCCCGGACTTGATTACAGCCTGCAAGCTTCATGGTGGGGGAGACACTCTATTCAGGGTCTCCCTCTTTAATAAAAAAAAAATGTACTATTTTGTTTTCTGCAGTATAACTTACACTATTAAATGTGCTACTTTATGAATGTGGAACGATCACACTATGCATGCGTGTATGGTTATACATCACTTATTTGTTCGTCTACTCCAACTGATGACGAGCAGTGGAGCCTGAAACCTCACCGAGATGTACACAAATCCGTGGACATTGGTGCGCTGCAGTGTGCGAGTGAATTATTTGTTTATTTCATAATCGGCCCACTTACGGCTCAGCACCTGCCCTCTCCGGTTTGGATGTGCGTGCTTACTCTGACTTGTTTGCTCCGGGTGTATCCTTAACCGAGTGTATTTCATCACAGAGGTTGGCCGAAGCAGCAGAGGATGCTGACCTTTACCACGAGTACAATGAAACACTCATGGTATGTGACGATAAGTTTGAGCCTATACTTTGATGTACAATGATATACAATATGTACAAAGTCAAACAAGACAACTAGAATGGGCACTCAGTAGAGCGCATACCTTCGCATATCACAAGATTGGGCATTGAATTATGAACATTTTGGCATTATTTGCATGCCAATTGGATAACAATTGATTGGTAAAAATCTTCTATGGATAACAATTGATTGGTAAAAATCTTCTATGGTAAAAAGAAGATTTTGACCTTTTCATGACCTTTGACCCGATTGATCCCAAAATCGAATCAAATGGTCAACGGATAATAACCAATCATCCCACCAAATTTCATGCGATTCAAGAAGATTTTGACCTTTTCATGACCTTGACCTTTGACCCGAGCAATCCCAAAATCGAATCAAATGGTCCCCGGATAATAACCAATCATCCCACCAAATTTCATGCGATTCGGTTTAATACTTTTTTACTTATGCGAATAACACGCACGCATATAAATACACGGCGATCAAAATATTACCTTCTGCATTTTCAATGCGAAGGTAATTATTTAACCACTGATATATACCCAATATGTACTATTCTCTATTGGTACCCCTACTTGGTTGTGTCTACAGTACTGTACCATTACCATCATAGCAATAACTATATTCAATATGTTCTGCTTTTGGAACATATTTGTTTGTGTTTAACAAAAGACGTCACCTGAGGTTTTTACCCACCGACCACACAGACAAATAAATATACTCATGTAGAATCTTTGCACACACCTTCAATATTCCATCGTACAATAATCTATAATCTCATCCTTTACTCTTCTCTCTAGTTTGAATACTTTAACTCCATGCTGGTCAACAAGGTGGATGAGGATGGGAATCCGCTGTCGCTGGGAGGAGAATTCGCTCTGGAGAAGAATGAACACTTCAATAAGCTGCCAGTCAACACACAACTGAGTAACATACAAGTCCCGACTAATGTTTACAACAGAGGTACAGAAGTGTGAACACACACACACACACACGCACACACACACATACATACGCAAGGAACTTGCACTACATCATTTTCTCTCTCTCTCTCTCTCTCTGTAGATCCAGATATTCTGAATGGAGCCTATTTGTCTGAGGCTCTGAATGACGTGTTCATTGATAACTTCCAGAAAGATCCGACTCTGACCTGGCAGTACTTTGGCAGCGCTGCAGGCTTCTTCAGGTTGTACCCAGGTACATGCACATGCTTCCCAAAGTGTCTTCCGGTTGCACGTTTCTCTTTCCTCGTCACAGTGGTAAGACGACATGAACAGGGCTGCAGATGAATGTTCGGCTCACACACGCCGAACAGAATACAATGCAGGAGGCCGTCTGTCAAACGTGATGACGCCGCTTCAATATGGCTGCTGGTTTATTCTCTCCTGTGTGTGCGTGTGAATAATTAGCACTGCTTGTTTTACTCATCTGCTACCTCATCCCTCATTATTTGACACTCTATCATTATCCATCCTTGCATTCATTTGTCCATCCGTCAACCCGACCAGGAAGCCGAGCCGCAGTTGTGAGCGTCTGCCTTTTGTTAAATCTCCATTTTTCTCTCTGTCTCCAGGGATCCAGTGGATTCCAGATGAAAATGGTGTTGTCACCTTTGATTGCAGAAAAAGAAACTGGTAAAGATTTATTTCTGTTACTATTTCCTTATTGATGCCTCTTGAACGTTTGGAGCTCTCTGATGAATGGCAGAAGAACCATAACAACTGCGCTCAAACCCCAGGGGAGGCCCTGACACACTATTAACCGTCATAAGCGTCTAAGAATCAGAATCAGAATCAGTTTTATTGGCCAAGTAAGTTTGCACAGACAAGGAATTTGACTTGGTAAAGTGACTCTCAGTGTGCTTACACAAAATATACACTACCGTTCAAAAGTTTGGGGTCACTTAGAAATGTCTTTATTTTTCAAAGAAAAGCACTGTTTTTTCAATAAAGATAACATTAATCAAAAATACACACTATACATTGTTAATGTGGTAAATGACTATTCTAGGTGGAAACGTCTGGTTTCTAATGAAATATCTCCATAGGTGTATAGAGGCCCATTTCCATCAACGATCACTCCAGTGTTCTGATGGTACATTGTGTTTGATAATCGCCTTAGAAGACTCATATCTGATTCGAAAACCCTTGTGCAATTATGTTAGCACAGCTGAAAACAGTTATGCTGGTGATATAAGCTATACAACTGGCCTTCCTTTGAGCTTGAAGTTTGTAGAACAAAATTAATACTTCAAATATTAATCATTATTTCTAACCTTGTCAATGTCTTGACTATATTTTCTATTCAATTTTCTATTTATTTGATAAATAAAAGGGAGTTTTCATGGAAGACACAAAATTGTCTGGATGACCCCAAACTTTTGAACAGTAGTGTACATTACAACACAATACAAAACAAAACAGAACAGTGCAGTGCAAAACAAACAGTGCAAAACAGTGCAACGGTCTAGGAAGTTTAAGAAAGTGACTTAAGAAAGTATATACAAGTGCGAGAGTGCGAGAAGTGCAGGGATAAATATATAAAATATAAATATATATATGCTACAGTGAGTTAGCTGTTGAGTCGTGAGACGGCGAGGGGGAAGAAACTGTAAGGCTGACTATTACGGCCACGACAGGAAAACATTTGGCTCAACTGTGACCAGCAACATATACTGAGTACGGACTGACTACACACTTCAGGACTGTGTAAACAGACTGACAACAGCCTGGATGGCTACAAACTCCCAGATGTCCAGGACTGCAGTGACAGATACTTACGACAACAGCAGGGCAGACCAGTAACAACTATGAGGAAGGGGTTCACAGGGACCAGGCAGAACGAAGACTAGCAGGACAGGCCCAGGACAGGAAGCTACAGAAGCACCAAGCAGGTGATCAGAACAGATGACAGGCGCAGAGGTCTGCAACAGAACTACACTCTGTCTGATGCTCTAAGGCAGCAGCCTGAGAACTTCTGCAGAGAACTGTAGGGCAGATCACAGCTGCAAGCCCAAATCTCAAATCACATGAACACATCAAATCTGGTGGCCCCGGCTCAATGAATTCCTCTGCCCAAATTCCCCAGTTCTCACAACACAGAGCAATGACCCAGCCCAGCCCCCCCCAATCAACAAGCCCACCCAGCCATCCACCCCATCAGCCCATCCCTCTCCATCTCCTCCCACCCTCCACCTCACCTCTGGAGTCATCTCCTCTCCTCATCCTGGAGAGCAAAGGGCCAAAAAGTTTAAACCCAACCAAAGCGGGCCCGGCCGACAGGCCCTCTCCCCCACCCTGACTCTCCTGCTGCTGACCCCTGATTCGCCGTCACTTCACCCCTGCTTCCCCAACCTCCCTGAACATCCACCGCTTCCAGCCCAAGATCACAGGACTCATCATCATCCCCCCAACCCCAAGATCACAGAAACACCAATGACTACAGGCCTGCCTCTGTCACCTGACCTCCACCTGTCCGGTCACCCGCTGGTCCTCACACCTCAAGACCATCACACCCACTCTGACTGGTCCTGTCACCCGCCACAGAGCCCAACAGTCTCCTCCAGACACAGTCAACATGGCCTTTCTACCCCCTCTCCAGCATCTGGACTCCCCACCATCCTCCCGCATCCCTTCCCCTGTGCCGGACCTGCAGCAGGACAAAGCTCAATCATCCGTCGTCCCTCTGCTCGTAGCTCTCTCCACCTGCACAGACTGCACCTGGGGGCGGATCACAGACTTCCTGAGGAAGCAACAAAACAGCGTGCAGGGAAGCGGCTGAGGCCCAGGGCCACCACCCCTGCAGGTTGTTCTTTCCCTGTTCTGCCTCCCTCCCTTCCCTCACCTCCCTCCAGTCACACAAAGACACCTCCACCAGTCAGTCCGTCAAGCTCCTACAATGACCACAGGTATTGACCTCATTGGGCTCTCCACACTGGGTGGGGTGAGAACACCTGGTGACTCCAGTGAGAGAGCTGAACAAGGCCCACCCTGGAGCTCAAAGACCCTAAAGACAGTGGAGATGAGGAATGCAGCCCCAGGAGCCTCCTCTCGCCCTGTGTGACTCACCATCTCCTGTCCGGTCTCTGTCACCAGGACCTCAAGTGGCACCCAGTGGCCCATCATCACCAGGAAGGCCCAGCAGAGGAAGAGGCCCCATCACCCCTGAGCCAGGAGGCTCTTGGATCTGAGGAGAATGATGGTTCAAGGGAGAATGATGGTTCAATTCTACAATACTGCCATCCATCCATCACATCCACCTCCATCACCTCCTCCAGCCCATCAGCACCCTGGGGCACGCCAAAGAGAGCATCATCCGCATCATGGCGCCGGCGTTATCGGCGCTCCTCTGCCTTCTCTGCCTTCCTCCAGGTTCAGAAGGTCTTCCAGGTCAGCAAGCGGCTGGAAGATCCCTCCTGACCCCCTCCCCCTGGACTCCCCTGTTCCTCCTCCGCTCGGGGAAGACCACGGGGAGGACCCACACCACCCACAGTTTTTCAGTCGCCACCGGCTCATTTCGGGCTGACGAACCGTCACGACTGACTGACTGTCACCCTTCTTCCACCACACTCCTTCTCTCCTCTCCTCCTTCCCTCCCTCCCTCTCCTCCTCCTCTTCCTCTCCTCTCCTCTCCCTCCTCCTCCCTCCTCCTCTCTCCTCCCCACTCCTCCACATGCACCACTTAACTTGCACTCTCCACACACCACTGCCACTTTATTTGCTTTAACTTAAACTTTAAACAACAAACACGTAACATACACTACAACTTAAAAAACACACACACACACACACAAACACTTTCACATTATTTGTTGTCTTTCTGTCGTGTTTTGTGTTTGTTGTTTGTCATGTCCCAAATGTTACACCAAAAAAAAAAAAAATTTTTGTAAACATTCCTGGCAATAAAACTGTTTCTGATTCTGATTCTGAAATAACACCATACCCGAGTGTTAGTTTAAAAATGCACAACGGTTTTATTTTTAAATAATGCCAAGAATGAACCCAAAATATGAGAGTCCGGAGGCCTGGATACTAAGATACTAAGAATAAAAGAATGAAGGGTGTCTGGAGCTGCAACAATGGGCCAAAAGACCCAAAGCTCAGCCCCTAAACTATTAAAACGGTAAATGAACTACAATGAAAGCCAATCGGACCTCTATCCTAAAAAGAAGTGTTTATACATCAGCACCCGGAGAGTCGCCAACATGCCTTATTCACAGCAGCCGGTTCGTCATGCTAAGAGAAGCACAGGTGTTACTAATTACATTGACGAAGGCTCCGTTAGAATCAAGTGGCGGGCATAACACCAGGACTCTGACACCCATCGTTCATTCAGTTGTTCACACCTGCGCTCTTCATGCATGTCAAACCATCTTCCCCGTAAAAGATCCATCGAGTAGAACAAGGGTTTCGAAACGAGAAGAGATTACATTTTGGTAACAGTACATCAAGTTCCAGGAACTCTGACGGAACATAAAAGGATGAGGCTTAAACTCTGCCTGCTCTGTCCTTCTGTAGATTACTGTAAATAACAGTCTCTGTTCATCCCTGAGGGTTTTTTGCCTTGTGTTACAATAAAGGTAACATCTCTACTGCCTGTCTGTCTCTTTCCAGGTATATCCAGGCCGCCACTTCTCCTAAAGACGTGGTAATTGTGGTGGACGCCAGTGGCAGCATGAAGGGACTCAGATTGACCATAGCCAAACACACCATCAATACAATCCTCGACACACTGGGGGAAAATGACTTTGTTAACATCATAGCTGTAAGTACACACACACACACACACGATCACACAAAACACAGACACACATGCACAGTCTCACCAGAGATTGCGAGTGTCCAATGATGTAATCATGTAAGTTGACCTTGAACTTGACTTGAGATATACCAGTCGTAATAATTATATATTATCAGCAGATAATTTGTAAAAAAGAAAAGAAAAGAAAACACGCTTATATGCACACACAGCTTCCAGGATGATAAACACCATTTCTAAATGTCATCTGAAAAATAAACAGTACAACTCTCGAAATTAAAAAAGACTATTAATATGAATGTATTCCAATAATAATAATATCAAACTCAAAAATGTTTACTTTCATAAATGCTGATTATTTTACAGTTAAATAGTCTCTGTGTCACAGAATCACAGATGGACGGGAGGAGATAGGTGTAATGTCGTTCAGAGATATTGTGATATTTAGGGATTGATTGAGGGATTGTTTTCAAGGTAGTCAAACTTAATTATCACCTGTTCCTAAAGTTAATCATGTTGACTGTTAATAATGCGTATCCCTGTTTATGTTGGGTATCGTTTCTCTCTCCAGTACAGTGATTATGTTCGCTACGTGGAGCCCTGCTTCAAAGGAACACTAGTACAAGCTGATCTGGATAACAGAGAGGTAACGTCACGCACTCACACACACACACAGACACAGACACACACACACATAGTGGCGACACAAGCTAGACAGCTAATTGAGTCACTTAAACTCTCCTAACCTAGTAATCGTGGGCTGTTTTCTCACTAATCCTCTAAATACATTATCCTGTCGCCACATCACAGATAAAACTAAAATGGGCACTCGGTAGAGCGCATACCTTCGCATATCACAAGATTGGGCACTGAATTATGAACATTTTGGCATTAGTTGCATGCCAATTGGATAGAAATTGACCGTGCTATGGTAAAAAGAATATTTTGACCTTTCCATGACCTTGACCTTTGACCCGATTGATCCCAAAATCTAATCAAATGGTCCCCGGATAATAACCAATCATCCCACCAAATTTCATGCGATTCAAGAAGATGTTGACCTTTTCATGACCTGTTCATGACCTTGACCTTTGACCCGATCGATCCCAAAATCTAATCAAATGGTCCCCGGATAATAACCAATCATCCCACCAAATTTCATGCGATTCGGTTAAAAACTTTTTTTGTTATGCAGTTCATGTTCATGTTGGTTTTTAAGAACATTTCTTCCTCTCATTTCTGCTTCCTTCTTTGTCTTTATTCTCCATCTCCTCGTCATCATTTCCTTCACAAAGCCATGACATTTTTGTTCTTTTCCCCTTTTAATCCCCTACATCTCATCTCGTGAGATGTTTCACAAAAGTAGGCGTATAACACTATTAATATCCCATTGTTTCACTGCTGCTTGGTTTTCTTTCCGCCCCTCATCTGTTCTCCTGTTTTTCATAAACTAACCCCTTCTCAGTCTGCCCAGTTCTCTCGCTGTGTGAATGTGTGTTATTTGTTGGATGTATGCCCGACATCATCGCAGATCAGGTAAGGTCACAAAGCTGCTGACCATTTTAAGTAGGTCACATGACCTGTCAACAGGAGATTTGATTGGTTTAATGCCTAGAGGCAGGCTGTAACAGAATGGGCGTACAGATGTTGGCTTACAGACTTATGCATAATTCATGTTTTTACACACACATTTACAGGACAACTCACTTGTGTGTATTATATAAGAGTTCCTACATTCCAAAACAGCTATTGAATGAGTTTTCCCAAACTGTCCCTTTGTCCAATGCATATTTTTTGAACACATTTTTATCCATCAGTTAAATCAGTGATTGGAGAAAGAAAATGGATGCGTGTGTGTGTGTGTGCAAATTTGAATAATCCTTATTAATTCTCTGTGTTTTAGGGATTTTGCTATAATTGGCCAGTGTGCCAGTCAGCCGGGGATAATCCTTACTCTGTACTCTTTTACTCACTCCCTCATCATCTCTCTCTCCTTTTTTTTTTCTACGCTGACCTGCATTTACCAAAGTGATAACGTACATGCCTAAGTGACAATTTCTGTGTTTGTATCTTGTTTGTCTGTCTCACAGCATTTCAAGCTTTTGGTTGATGAGCTACACGTCAAAGGCGAGGGCAGAGTGAAAAATGCGATGAAGGAGTCTTTCAAGATCCTCAATGAGGTGTGTGCCTCTTTGCAACAATCACAGCAACTGCTGGTACTCAGTACACAGCTTTATAGCAACACAAGTCCCAGTTCAATCTTGGGAGATTATATATCTGCACTGCACAGTTCACAAGCCTGTATTACAGCCTTTAAGATCATGTGAATTGTGTGTGTGTGTGTGTGTGTGTGTGTGTTTAGGCTGCAGCGCTGGGCCAGGGCAGCCTGTGTAACCAGGCCATCATGCTGATAACAGACGGAGCCATGGAGGACTTCCAGAGTGTTTTTGAAGAGTTCAACTGGCCAGAACGGCGTGTATGACACACAAACACACGCACACAAGAATAATAAAATACCCAACGACAAGCACCAGTGCAATACATCGTCAGCACACAAACACAAATCAATGACACTATTTATTTTAAGCAGCCTGGAGTTATAAATAAGTGCTGTTTATCCCATCTCACTATTTGCTTAATTTTCTCCCCAGATTCGAGTTTTCACCTATCTGATTGGACGGGAGATGACTTTTGCTGAAAATGTGAAATGGATTGCCTGCAACAATAAGGGTAACATGGGGATCAATACTCTGCTTTGTGACTTTAATTGCTCAGTTGAATCTACGGTTCTGACACAAACTGTTTTGGTAGTTTCAGAAAAAAAGAAAACCACTGCAATTAATTGCTTAGTTTTAAATAAAACAGTGCCCGTCTTCATGTTATGGGACTGGGTATCAGGTGCTGCCCTCTTGTGAATTACATGGGGTCATGCAGCAGCTCAGATCTAAAAAAAAAATCACTTTATCCTGCTTTATGCACATCAATAATCTCTAACTAAATACCTGATTATCAGCACAGATACCCTGTAAAGACAACCCTGGCCAAAAAATATCATGCGTGCGCGTGTGACTGTGTGTAATAGGTAACAGGTGCGCTCCCTTCTGTTGCGTACACTGGCAGTTGTCTCTGCCAACAACAAAATGTCTGTCATAAATAGACATGCTTACTGTTACCCTGCCGCAAGAGCCTACATTCAGTTTTAGTTGAGTGAGCAGATCTACTAAATAACATCCACACAACACTCTTGTGGAGACGTTATAAAAACCCACGCCACAGAACTGCGACAGCAACATCTCTCTGCTAAACAACCTCAACAGCTTCTTTGCCCGGTTTGAAGCACAGAACAGCACTCGTCCACACAAGACTGCGCCCCCTCCCCACGATCAGGTTCTGTGCCTGTCTGCTGCCAGCGTGAAGAGGACTCTCTCGTCTATCAACACCCACAAGGCAACAGGTCCAGACAACATCCCTGGTCGTGTGCTGAAGGACTGCGCAGAGGAGCTTAAGGACGTCTTCACGGATGTCTTTAATACTTCTCTGAGACAAGCTGTTGTTCCATCATGCTTCAAGGTAACCACCATCATACCTGTGCCAAAGAAATCCACTCCGTCCTGCTTCAACGACTATCGTCCAGTGGCACTGATCCCCATAATCATGAAGTGCTTTGAACGACTAGTCATGTCGCATATCAAATCCATTCTCCCCCCCACTCTGGACCCTTTCCAGTTTGCATACCGGGCCAAACGGTCCACGGAGGATGCAATCTGCTCTGCTCTCCACCCAGCCCTCACCCACCTGGACAAAAGACTCCTATGTAAGAATGCTGTTCATAGACTTTAGCTCAGCATTCAACACAATCATCCCACAACAACTAATCTGCAAACTTGACCAGCTGGGGCTCAACACCTCGCTGTGTAACTGGCTGCTGGACTTCCTGAGTGAGAGGCCACAAGCAGTACGTGTTGGCAACAACACCTCGAGCAGCATCACACTCAGCACAGGGGCCCCTCAGGGCTGTGTGCTCAGTCCCCTGTTCTTCACCTTGCTGACTCACGACTGCAAAACCAGCTACAGCACCAATCACATGGTCAAGTTTGCAGATGACACAACATTGATAGGTCTCATCACCAAGGATGACGAGACCCTCTACAGGAGGGAGGTCAACCTTCTGACCACGTGGTGCGGAGCCAACAACCTCCTGCTCAACAACAGCAAGACCAAAGAGATCGTTGTTGACTTCCGGAAAGGCCACACCCATCACCCACCACTGACCATCAACGGTGCGGACATTGAGCAGGTCAGCAGCACCAAATTCCTGGGGGTGGAAATCAGTGAGGACCTCTCGTGGACAGCCAACACTACATCGCTGGCAAAGAAAGCACAGAGGCGCCTCTACTTCCTCCGGAAACTGAAGAAAGCAGGGAGCCCCCCATCCATCATGTGCACCTTCTACCGCGGCACCATCGAGAGCATCCTGACCAACTGCATCACTGTGTGGGGCGGAAGCTGCACAGACCACAGCAGGAACGCCCTGCAGCGCATAGTGAAGGCAGCTGGAAGGATCATGGGTGCCTCACTCCCCCCCCTCCCATCCCTGCAGGACATATACAACACCCGCCTCACCCGCAAAGCGACCTCGATTGTGAGGGACCCCTGCCACCCCTCACACGGTCTCTTCAGCCTCCTGCCCTCTGGGAGGAGATACCGGAGCCTCCGGGCTCACACCGCCAGGCTGTCCAACAGCTTCATCCACCAGGCGGTCAGGAAGCTGAACTCTCTCCCCATCCTCCCACTCCGTCCTCTCCTCTCTCAGACTCACATGTCTGAATGCTGCTAGCACAATTTATGTTGTCTATATGTTTACATGTTTCTTACTATTTTTGCACTTTATGTTGTCTATGCACTTTATGTTGTCTATATGTTCACATGTTTTTTACTATTTTTGCACTCTATGTTGTCTATATGTTGCACAATTCACTTTATGTTGGACAGAAGAGAAACGCAATTTCGATCTTCTGTATGTTTGCACATATGGAAAATTGACAAATAAAACTGACTTTGACTTTTGACTTTGAAAAGAGGAAAAAGGTTGCACACATTCATACCTGGCAGTGCTTCAGTGGCCTGTTGTCACTGAGCAGCTTCGCTGCAGGTAGTCCATTGACGTCATTGTCTCCCGGTTGTACAAATGCCATAAACCTTAGACTAAGCCAAGCTTTTTTTAAATGCCAAAAGCGCATTTTTGTAATGATGGAAGATTCAAGCGTTTTTTTCTTCTCCATTTAAAGCAGCGTAATATTGTTTTTAGAATACTATGTTTTTTTAAATCGGAAAATGGGTTTATTGTTCTAAATGTCAGCCAGAAGATAAAATAATAAAATAATATTTTGAAAATGTTCTTTGCTAATATGTCGGAAACCTGTTTTTTCCCATCTGAGTAATGTATTATTTACATTACAATGCGTGTCATTTAGCTAACGCTTTTATTCAAAGCGACTTAGAATCGTGTTACATTCATACACCGTAGACGCAGCTACAGGAAGCAATTCAGGGTTAAGTAACATCGACGAGGGACTGAACCACCAACCCCCTGATTTAAAGACAGACCTGCTAACCACTGACCCACAGTCACCCCTACTAATGTATGTATGGATGTACACTACCGTTCAAAAGTTTGGGGTCATCCAGACAATTTTGTGTCTTCCATGAAAACTCACTTTTAGTCATCAAATGAATTGAAAATTGAATAGAAAATATAGTCAAGACATTGACAAGGTTAGAAATAATGATTAATATTTGAAGTATTAATTTTGTTCTACAAACTTCAAGCTCAAAGGAAGGCCAGTTGTATAGCTTATATCACCAGCATAACTGTTTTCAGCTGTGCTAACATAATTGCACAAGGGTTTTCTAATCAGACATTAGTCTTCTAAGGCGATTAGCAAACACAATGTACCATTAGAACACTGGAGTGATAGTTGATGGAAATGGGCCTATGGAGATATTTCATTAGAAACCAGACGTTTCCACCTAGAATAGTCATTTACCACATTAACAATGTATAGTGTGTATTTTTGATTCATGTTATCTTTATTGAAAAAACAGTGCTTTTCTTTGAAAAATAAAGACATTTCTAAGTGACCCCAAACTTTTGAACGGTAGTGTACATGTATTTGTGTCTCCTGCAGGTTACTACACACACGTCTCAACACTGGCTGACGTCCAGGAAAACGTGATGGAGTACCTCCATGTTCTCAGCCGACCAATGGTCATCAACCACGACCACGACGTCATCTGGACTGAGGCCTACATGGACAGTGTGGTCAGTCTGCTTCTGCCGTGTGCTTGCTAGGCAACACAAAATATTATCTTGCTTCAATATTATCTTGCTCATGTAAAAACAAAGTCAGTCTCATTTAGGGTATATGTGCTATTACTGTTGGTAGTGATCCAATATGCAGTTTCTAGTGAGAGGCGAAGTCCCTCCCCTTTGGATGTCTCTCATGTGAAGTTGCTGCTAAGAAATGTCCGCAGCATTTGCTTGTGCAGAACGTGGTGGTGGTCACATTGTTTCTATGGTGTTCCGTGTAGTTGCTTGGTTGTTGAAAAGAAAATGTTGTTGCACTTTTAACTGCTTTTTAATTGTATTATGCTCCAACAAATATTTAGCAAGAAAATCCAGCCCAGGCCAGTTTGCTTAAGCAGAAATTAGAATACATTTAGTGCATCTTTAGCTATTCCACATCTTCCTGCCTTTTTCAGTTTATATGTCCCCTATTGTTTCAGTGTCTGTTTTCATCTGTGCCATATGTGTCATATGTGGTCATTGCCATTTCATCCTTGTTGTTGTCTTTCCTCCATCTTCAACTCCAGTTACCAACGACACAAGAGGTAATCATAGGCTACTTAGAGCTTGAATGTAACTTTGCTAAACTTGAAACTATTGTTCATAACAATGAATAGAATACAGTAAAGTATCTGTAATTTTTGGCTTAGCTTTTACAGTAAACAGCTAACAGTTTCTACCTGTGTGAAGGAATTAGTGTATTTTTAATGTCCACCAATGCGTCACATGATAATATTAGCTTAGCGTATCCTCTAGTTAGCTAGCCTAGCTCAGTCAAGGCTTTTTAAAATAGATGTTCACCTGATATTTGGAGGAAGAAATGCTGCTTTGACATTAAAACATGTCTTCACTTTTTAACTTTTTATTTTGTAGGCCTACTACTCATTTTACAGGAGCATATTGAGTGAACATTTAATTCGTGCTTTCTCTCTGTACGTTAGCATAGTTGTGTCCTGGGTTAATTTCTACCTTTGGGCAACATAAATGAACTCCACAAACTTAGAGTACAGTTGTTTTCTCATAATGTATCTTATAAATCAAGCTTGTTAACAAAAACAAGGCAAAGTAAATCATAAAAAAAAAAAAAGATTCTTGTGTATTTATGTTCCACAGCTGTTCAACACTCAGGCCCAAAGCCTGCTCTTCATGACCTCTGTGGCCATGCCTGTGTTCAGCAAGAAAAAAGAGACCGTAAGTATTCATTTTTAATCACTATTAATACAATTACCCTCAGCAGATGTCAACTGAAATGGTGCATTTATGAACCTGCTGTGTTCATTCATGAATCTGTCCTTCTGGTCACATGACATCTATTGTTCTCTCCATCCTGGAGAGGGATCCTCCTCTGTTCTCTCCTGAAGGTTTCTTCCCTTTTTTCCCCCTGAAGGGTTATTTGGGAGTTTTTCCTGATCCGATGTGAGGTTTTGGGACAGGGATGTCTATGTGTACTGATTGTAAAGCACTCTGAGACAAATTTGTAATTTGTGAAAATGGGCTATACAAATAAACTGAATTGAATTGAATTGTCTCCTGTAGTTGTCACGTGGGATTCTGCTGGGAGTGGTAGGAACTGATGTGGCCTTGAAAGAATTGATGAGATTGGCTCCAAGATACAAGGTAAAGTGTAATACATGTGTCACAAACAAGGATGAAATACTGCATCTACACTGGATCGATTGTTCTGTGACATTGCAGTCATAATATTGTGTTAATTATTCCATGTTAATGATCAGTGTTGTTGCTCTTTCTGTCTCTTCAGCTGGGTGTCCATGGTTACGCTTACCTCATCACCAACAACGGCTACATCCTATCTCACCCTGACCTGCGACCTCTGGTACAGACAAATATCGTATTGCTGTAATGGGAATTATTGCAGCTGAGGAACTGCGGAAAAACTTTATTCTTGCAAGTAATCATGATAATATGGGATGGGGTTCCTAAAGTATTTAGTTGTGTTTGTTTGTGTGTTTGTGACAGTATAAAGAGGGAAAGGTGCTGAAGCCAAAACCCAACTATAACAGTGTTGATCTGGCAGAGGTGGAATGGGAAGACACCGAGGAGAAAGTGAGCAACACACATTCACACACACATTTCTGTCTTTTTCGATTACCTGTTTCAGCTGTCTTGAGTTGTGTTGTTCGATCAGAAAAGTTTAAACAAGTTAAGCTAAATATGCAATGTTTATGCTTCAGCTGAGGACCGCCATGGTTAAAGGAGAAACCGGGACGATGGCGTTAGATGTGAGAGCGTCTTTAGATAAAGGAGTGAGTACATTTGTTTTTGTGAATCGGCATGTGTGTGGCAAGAGGGCCCTCTCTTTCATCTTTGAGGGATTCTTTTTTTTCTTGTCTTATTTAAGTTTTGTCCCCTTTAAAGGTGACACGTTTTACTCGTGGATTTTAAGTACCGGTACATGCTGTCTTTCTTCCTCTCTGCCTTCATTATTATTTGTATGCACTCTTTGTCTCTCACAGAGGAGAGTGATGTTCCTGAAGAATGATTACTTCTATACCGTCATCAACGAGACACCATTCAGGTTTGTCTGATTGCTTTAACAGGATTACTTAAGGTGTCAGGTTTTGAAATATCGGCAATATCCAGCGAAGCGACACCTGTCTACCATTATCAAATAATTAAAATAACAATAATACTGATGTTCTGTGGCAAAAAAATGCATTTTGGAGGAAATAACAGTTATCATGAACGTGATTCATTCTCCCAAAAACAAATAACTCTGTATTTCACAGTCTGGGTATAGTGCTGACTAGAGGATATGGAGAGTATATCTTCATTGGAAACGTCTCAGTTGAGGAGGGTAAGTCGTTCTCCTCTGTGCTAGGTTCTCTGTTTCTGTGCTGATTTTCTTCATCTCTTTCTTTTTTTTTTTTTTTACTTCAGGTCTCCATGACTTACTGGCTCCAGACCTGACCATAGCCAATGAATGGTGACTACTGTATAACGAGCAGATCATAGATAGTATGGGATTCCAACCAGTTTGAGTGGTTGTAACTCTCCATGAGAGTACGACTACAGTGCATGTGTGTGTCATGTGTGTGCTTGTAGGACGTACTGTGAGACAGACATTGACCCCGCCCATCGTAAGCTGACCCAGCTACAAGCTGTGGTGCGATACCTCACTGGCAAAGAACCAGATCTGGAGTGTAAGTGAACACTTTCATTTCAGCACATCACTTTTTGCTTTAAAAAAAATAAAACACACTTTGAAGCTACAATTTATTCAATACTCTTTGTTTATATAGCAATTAGAAGAGGAAATAACACACTCGCACAGCATGAAGTTTCCCTATACACTCCATCCATATTATTTTCTGATCTTTAGAGAAATGAATCACATCAGGAGTATTGTCCAAATAATTAATCAAATCATTTTTGAAGTGTGCAGTGTATCAATGAAAGTTGTAATAGTCCAAATAGTGACTTAATATAGTTAAAATCTAATTATTTGTCCGTACACAAACTGCAGATTCAGGCTTAATAACATTGGGATATGCTGTGATTGTAATCTTCAAAACAGTTGGCCTAATCCAATGCTAAATATTCTTCGTAATATCTCTTTTGTTCAATTTCTCTCGACAGGTGATGTGCAGTTGATGCAACAAACTTTATTTGATGCTGTGGTCACAGCTCCTATGGAAGCCTACTGGACCGCGCTCATGCTCAACACATCTGGGTGAATATTAACACTCATGCACACCAACATACATTTTGAATTAAGGCACAGACCTTTTACATGATCACTCACTTTATTGTTATAATATCTTACAAATATGTACCCCTCTATCTGCTCCACCTTCTTTTGTGTCTATGTCTCACTCTCTTTCTCCCTCTCAGTATGAAGGAGGGGGTAGAAACTGCATTCTTGGGGACCCGTTCCGGCCTGATCCGGTTCCAACGATACGCTGGTATTGAGAAAAGAGTTGCCAAGTGAGTCAGAAAAACTGCCATTTTGCACATTTGATATCATCACATCGAATTAGTCATACAATCGTGTTCACGACCAGAATGTTGAACACTAATCTTGAATAAGTTAAACCTAAGATCATAGTAGTTCCAGATCTGAATTAAAGTTTTCATTTAGATGAGAGTTCACCATCTGACGGTCAATAAAAGTGCAGCTGTGCAAAATGATGCCGTGCTCTTTGTTTCTTTCCTCAACTTTGTGCACATCTTTCTGTTCTCTTCATTCGACCCTTATTTTCATTCTTCCATCTTTTCTTTTGTCATCATAATTAGGCAGCAGAGGCTATGTTTTTCGTTAAGCTTGTTTGTATCTCTCCCCAGGTCTTTCCTGACCTCCGTAGACAAGGAGAATATGTTCACATTGGACCATTTCCCAGTGTGGTACCGCAGAGCGTCCGAGTACCCAGCTGGACAGTTTCTCTACTACACGCCCAGACAGGAGACTCGAGGTACTGGAGAAGATACATTAACTGAGCAAACACGTACACACACACACATGGACACACTTTCTGTGCTTTTTTAATTCACATTTTTTCAGCCAGGTTCAGCAGGTGTGCCAAATATCCCTCACGTACCCCAAGTACCCGGCTGGCACGCTGCTATTGCTCCTCTGTGTTTACTTTGTTGTATTTTCATGAAGTTTGTATCCAACACGGGTTTGGAAAGAAGGTAGCTCATCGAAAATGAAGTGTTTAGTCTTGATGGCTATTCTGTTTTGGTTTATTCTGTCGTTCATATTCTGTGAATTTGCTGTTTCTAAAGAATAATCAGTAGCTTCAGAGTGACTAAGTCCACAGCTACACTCATCATATGCACCATCCCATCCCCATCACACTAACACTTATCTCCATCTGTAGTCTAGATGAAGGTCACTTAAAAGAGGGTTTTGAGCTTGACCCTTCTTTGCCTCTGCATTTTATTCTAAATGAAATGCATTTTTAAAGTGCTTTAAAAAACTCAAAACAAAGGACAGGAATTTAAATGTTATCTTTACTGAATAGTGCAGACCTAAATGTGATTTTATCTAAAGTATGAGGCTGTATGATGCCCTTTCTGATGCTGATAATGCCCTTCCTCATGACAGAATACACTTACTGACTCACTCAAAGGTTCCAATTGCATGTTGTGTGTCGAGTTATTTTTAGGTTGATTATTATTTCAGTGACTATTATGTCCCTGAATCTAGAGAGCATTTTCAGTCTTATTTAAAGGTTTATATATATATATATATATATATATATATATATACATATAATGAAACATGTTATAATACTGCCATCATTTCAAACCTTGGCATTAAATACAAAGGGACACAAATTGTCTTATGTATGTTTCAGGTTGGTGTTAGATATAGTTTGTTGTGTTCAGATATATTCAGGGCCTATGAGGCGGACTATAGCGCCACCTTGAGTGCAGAGGGGGTGGAACTTGAAGCGGAGGAGGGAGGGAGAAAACGATGGGATGCGGAAGAGGAGGAGGAGGGTAGAGGAAAACGTTTTTCTTATACTTGGCATGCCTCCTCGTTTCATTCATCCTCGTTCTGTTCATCCTCAGTCCTTACTGAGGTGCTTTTTGTTGTTGCTCTGTTTCTCTCTTTTTTTCCTCTGTCTCTTTCTTCTCCTCCTTCTCTCTTTTTCCCTTGAGGCATGAGCATGCAATTAAAGTATGTGAACCTCCTCTCCTCTCAGGGAGTCGATACGCTTTCTGGTACATTTTCATTCGGCCGAGTCGATAGCCTTCTGCCTTTGATGAATACCATGTGACGGTGTTTTGACTGTTTTACATTATGCTACAATATTCAATAGTCAAAATACCAACAACAAAAAAATCACATTCTCATCCAAATTGCAGAATGTCCAGAATGTGGGATTGTCATTCAGACATTTTATATAATATAAATCTAAACGGAAATATAAACATAGGGAAACACATAGTACACACACACACGCATAGATTACCTTTGTTATGAGTGTATCAGCTTTCATACTTAAAACGTTAATCTGGCTGGATTATGCTTTGCTGACAGTCGGCATCAGCTGGCATGACGGCTCTGAATAGACACGCAGAAGATGAATGCATGACTTCATTAAATAGTACCTACTGAGTCCAACTCAATCTGTCACCCACACATTTCCAAACACATTTTAGCATATTTGTACGAAACAGATTTACGAACGATTTATTCATCACATGAGAAAATAAATATTTTTGGGGAATTTTTTTTCCAGCTCGTGTGCACGCGTATACTCATGCACGTGTACATGTTTGGAAGGAATTTGCATGCGTTGATGAAGTTCTGTAAATTCTCGCTCATTGCATGTGTTGCTCCACTTGCAGGAAAGATATTCATCGCCACCACGGCTGTCACCGTAACGGTGGGAAAGAGAACTGCCATCGCAGGAGGTAGGATGACAATATTGGTTTCGTTACACATTCTCTTTTTTTTCTTCTTTTACACACATTTTAACGCGTCCTCGTTGCCACACGTGCACCTGTCATCTTCTCTCTTTCCGAGCGTTCATTTTCTCTTGCAAAGCGTCCTGCCCCTTCACGCTCAACGCTTCTTCTGCCTCTTCGTTCGAAGCTCTTTCTCTCTTCACTCAGTCTGTCGTTTCTTGCCGTGTCACATGGTACAACTGGCCGTGGGTGACGATGAACTGGATGGGGATTGCTCGAACGTCACTTTCCAATCAGCGTGTTGGTTTTGATGAGCTGATTCCTCATTGGCTGTTGAATTCAGTAATGGGTGGTCTTTGGTCATGGTGTTGTTTTGTTGTCACAGATAACAAACAGAGCGTGGCTTGTTTTAGTCACAGTTTGGTATTTACTCATCCTGTTATTGTACTCCATTGGAATTTGCTGTGAATTCAAACTTCCCAAAATGTCCATTTAGTAGATGTTCCAGACCTTTGATTACATCGTATGATCTTCATCACATACATCATCAATCCAGTCTTATCATGGAAATAATATAATAAAAGATAAAAATGTTGTCCATAACAAGTGGACAAACCTCATGTTCTGATATAGATCGTGTGATATGATTAAAAGGTCCAGAACAGTTACTAAATAGAACTTGGGGTGAGGATGTGTTTTTTAATAAGGTCAAGAATGAACCTCAAAACATTTTCTGCTGCAGTTTACAAACAATATGTCTTTGCTAACTCGAGCCAATTATATCGGCCCGCTGAAGGATCATTTTTTATCACGTACCTGGGAGGCTTGGAGGGTCGTGGTTCCTTCAGTAGCTCCTCATCCCTAATTCCACTGAGGTGCGGTGTCTTTGCTTAAAGATGTTTCAGATGGGTCCAGAGGGAGTCTGAGCGCGAGTGTTTATTTTACACAGAAACATTGTGTCTTATAGTCTCTGAACTTTGTCTTCAGGTGTTTGTGTTGCTGTGTATTCTGTCCTGATGCATCCTCACAGAGTGTGTGTGTGCACAAGTGTGTGTGTGTGTGTGTGTGTGTGTGTCCCTTCTCAAACCCAAATAACACTTATAGCACATCAGTGTAAAGGCAGTTGCTTCATCTTCTAACAAGGTTGTGATTTCATGTGTCACCACTGAGTGTCAGTGTTTCTCTGAACACTTTGTGTCTGCTTTCAAGCGATTTGGTGGCAGGTGATGAAGGCCAAGGATTTTATATTTCAGAGGCTGATCCAAAATCAGTCGACAGTGACTCCAAAAACACTGTGTTTATGCTCCTCGAAGGCTCAGCAGTGGATTAGCATATCTCTGTGGCAGACAGTGACAGCCTGTATGTTAATAAACACAACGCACTCCATATTGACAGAGAAACAGGCGGCAAGAAAGAGAGAAAGAATGAGTAGGTGAAAAAGAAAAGAGAGTGAGCAGGGAAAGAATACAGGATCGAGAGAGATATCTGAAATGGAGGAGGGGGAGGAGGAGAAGAAGAAGCAGCGAATAAGGAGACAAATGGGTGAGAAAAGGATGGGTGGGGGGAAGAGACAATAGACCAGACAGAGCAAAGGATAGAGAGGGCAGCGATGAGAGAAAAGAAGGTGAAAAGACGATAAAATGATGGGGGAAGAGGCGATAAATTGAGACAAGATAAGTGAGAGGCGAAAGGAAGGCGAAAGAAGACGAGAAATAGAAAAAGGTGAGAAGAGTTAGAGGACAAAAGACAGAGAAAATTAGATATGGTTCGTATACTGAGGCGCCGCTTGACTGATTTATGCTTTCATTTGGCGCTGTGTATTTAATCCACCTTTGCACCTAACGTCATATTTTTAGGCTTTCTCTTTGAGCCAAAGGTATTTTTTTTATCTTCCCATTCTTTCTTAATATCGGTTTTTATTTTGTGCTAATAATACGATTGAAAAAGTAGCTTGTCGGTTTGTCAGAGGTCTGGATAAACATTTGATTTAAGTGATGTGTTTTTATTCAAACAATGCATACTGGCCGGGAAATGCTTCATCATCACCATCATATCGTCATCGTCACTATAACAATCATCGTTATTAACACAACACACCATAGATGCTCACTGTAGTCTTTGAGGCCCTCAGTTATCATGGCTGCTGCAGGTTTACGTAACAAACTATAATTCATTTTTCTTGACGCACACAGGCTATAGGAACAGGTTTCTGCTAGCTAAGATACTTAGCCACCAACACACGACCTGCAGACCAGGGGTGAGAGGACAATGGATCTACATCCATAGACAGAGTTTAGCCATTTCCTTTGTCTTCAGTCACTGCCTGTGATTCATGGCTATATTTACACTTTTAAATCCCTTCAATACATTTTCTTGCAGATGCCGATTATCAATTAAAATCTCCAGCTAAATTAATTTTACCTGAGCGTCTTTTCTTTCTCTTTACATCAGGGAGGTGACCATAGTTGTATTTGCAATTCAGGATCACATAAGTGTCCAGGTTCATGTGCATCTTGACTTCAGACCAGCTCCAACACACATGTTCATTATGCAGCTACTCTGGGGTCCGCTGCTGATGCAAGGCGTGTTTTACTGTGTATAAATGCTGCAGGTGTGAAGGTGTGGTACTCGGGGTTTGTCTTCAATGTTGATTTCTCCGATCTGATGTCCCATCTTATAAGGCTTTCATTGACTTGACAGTTTTACTATTTAACCAGGAACATCACTTTTCGCTGACGCTTTTTCCACTTGCGTTAGTCGTCACATCACAATGTCATAACTTCTCAACTGAATTACTTATCACGTTGGGTAGTTGTAGGAATAAAATTAAAAAAGACAATCTAAAAATGGTGTAGTCCAACATCTAGTCGACGCACATGTTCTTCCGCCTGATGCTAAGTCTGTATATGTTATTTTAAAGTAGTTGCATATGTAGATATTATTAGTTGGCGATTAAGTTCCCGTAGAAAACATTTACTTCAAACAATAAGGTCTCATAAGGGACTCCCTGATGAATTTCATTATGGAGATGTGTTCACTCTCAATGGCCAAACTCTTTCTATGCCTCTTGTAGAAACTTTACCAAACATCAACACAAAATCAATAAACACAACAAATGAACATCACACAGATATTTAAACCTAAAGCAAAACAGAAGTCGTTAACACAACAAAAGACATACCCCATGAATTGATACAGAAATTGATACTTACGTCAAAAACATTTTGAGGATCGCTGGGCCAACACACCATTAATATAATATTTATCTGCATCATACCCAGGTATAAGATAACACAATATAAATATTTTATTTTCCAGCCAATTATAAATTGAGAGGGGACGATAGTTCTTCTTTAGGGGAGCAAGATGCAATGAAAGCCAGATTCTTGAGACTGGTTATCAGTGTTTACATATTTTCGTGCATGAATGAGGATACTGAAGCAAACACCATGCAAGGCAAACAAACTAACCTTTTTGTGAATCAAGGAGTGCCAATCAAACAGATTCCTCTCACATATGTGATGATTACTAAGTTTTTAACAGAGAGACTCTTCGGCGATGACATCATTTTCATGTTATGGTGACACAGCAGCCATTGGATATTGCTTACTTTTTGAGGCTAAAAACATAAGGACCACAATCGGGGGAGAAGGGATAAAAGAAACATTATTTTAAGAAAGTGTGAAATACTTTCTATAAATAGCACTGGATGGTAAGGTGGAAGGAGGGATAAAAGGATGGGGGAAAAATAGCAGCGTCTTTTTGTTTCATCCCTTGTACGTTATAATCCCTCTGGGTACATCATCAATTTTAAAAGAGACTGGAGGGAGGCCGGATCTGATTAGAGAAATAAAGTGCAGGAGTCTGACGTTTTTAGTCCTTAGATGACGGTTTGTAGTCCTTGACAGGGGACAGGGTTCTCTGAGATAGTGCTTCCATGCCATAATGCCAAACATTCACCTTTGAGGGGTGAAATCAGTCTGAAAATGAGCTCCGAACAAAGAACATTTGTTTTAAAGCAAAGTCTGTGGTCCTTTAAATGTCAATCATTTAATTTCAACAATTGTGCATACCAGCAAAGCTAGAAGCGTAGTCCAAGAGGTACCAGAAAATGAGCTTGACCGCTGGCTTTTGATCCGTCCAGAAAATGATCATCATCATTTAACAAGCATCATGTAAGCAAGAGCTTCTGAACACAACTGAAAGAGACGGAAGAGTCAAATTCCAGTTCAAAGGGTTTGTTCCCCTGAACTGAACCGATCCTATTCATGTAGAATCCCACACACAGCTCCAGTGTGTGACATCTGGTGGAGGAAAAGATCAAGAGAGAAACAGATCTGGTCCAAATATGTAATCGTATGTATTCTAATGTATTTGAAATGTCCAGCCATCCATGAATGATTATTTAGTCAATCTCAATGGTTTCCTGTTAAGAGTCTGAAGGGAGACTCAGGAGTGTTTGTGCTCTCCAGTTTTCCCCCGCAACAAAACGCTCGAGAGGCATCGACCAAATAAATGTTATCTCTTTGTGTTTATCCATTACATTTCTCTTTTTTCCTCCAAGCTCTCCAATACTGGCTGTTTCTTCGGGACTTGGAGGAGAAAGGGAACAGACGAGGGTGAAGGGATCTGGGTTTGGAGTCCTGGTTTTTTAGAGAAAGACACAAACAAGACGAGAGCTGGGCGAAACCTAATATTAGAACTTCTTCTCATCCTTATGAATATTGGTCCAATTGACACCATACATACCGCAAATTCCTGAAAATGTAATCCAGTTTTACAAATACTGACTGTACACCGCAAACATCTTGTGACCGCTTTTATGATGTTTCATCCTACAAAGATTACTACATTTGTTTCTCTCAGCCAATCTAAAGGTTATTTCAGCAGCAGCCGAGAGCAGCAGTAGATGGTTGGTAGGGGAGTTGGAGGGACGATTGATAACAAATACGGCGGTAAAAAAAATCAGAGAACAGATAAGATGTACACTACCGTTCAAAAGTTTGGGGTCACTTAGAAATGTCTTTATTTTTCAAAGAAAAGCACTGTTTTTTCAATAAAGATAACATTAATCAAAAATACACTCTATACATTGTTAATGTGGTAAATGACTATTCTAGGTGGAAACGTCTGGTTTCTAATGAAATATCTCCAGAGGTGTATAGAGGCCCATTTCCATCAACTATCACTCCAGTGTTCTAATGGTACATTGTGTTTGCTAATCGCCTTAGAAGACTAATATCTGATTAGAAAACCCTTGTGCAATTATGTTAGCACAGCTGAAAACAGTTATGCTGGTGATATAAGCTATACAACTGGCCTTCCTTTGAGCTTGAAGTTTGAAGAACAAAATTAATACTTCAAATATTAATCATTATTTCTAACCTTGTCAATGTCTTGACTATATTTTCTATTCAATTTTCAATTCATTTGATAAATAAAAGTGAGTTTTCATGGAAGACACGAAATTGTCTGGATGACCCCAAACTTTTGAACGGTAGTGTATGTGAAGTGTGAGAGAGAGGGAGGTTAAAAATAGACAGAGGATAAAAAGTGGGAGAAAGGCGTCAGTTTGAGAGTCCGATTCGGAGATACCATAATTGTCTGCGTGCGTTAAACAAGCTCTTCAATCTCTGTCCTCTGAGCCCTTTTAAATGTTCCCCCTCTCCGACCTTCACCCTTTGACATGTCGACGCTCCCCCGCCGCTCCTCTAGGCCACAGAGGAGATCTGTTTCTCCTCCCTGTCCTCCCCGTCCGCCTCTCCGTCGCCCATCAGCGGCTGCCTCTTCTTCAGCTCCCTCTGGTACTTGGCCATCAGCGAGGCGTAGATGCAGCCGTAAGCCGCGGCTGCGACCATCATGATGCAGACGACGCCGCACACCACGCCGGCGATCACCACGGTGCCGATGGCGCGGCGCACGCTGACGGGTCGGTAACGGGTGTGGACGCAATCCGACGGGGCCCCTCCTCCTCCTCCTCCTCCTCCTCCTCCTCCTCCCGTGTTTGAAGCGGAGTCCCCACCAGTGTTGCCGTTGCCAGAGATGGGTGTTGCCCCACTCGGGGCGTTCCTGCTGCAGGGAGGAACGCCTCCTTGTCCGGAACGGGAACCCTCGCCTCCCGCACCCCCGTTCCCATCTTCGAGTTGGAGGCAGTAGTTGAACATTTCCACCGGAACGCCGCGGATGTCTCGCCCGCGCAGATCCTTCGGTAGCGTGCACTCGACCGCGTCCACCTTCCCCCCTGGAGGAGAGAGGAAGAGGTGCAGAGACAGAAGAGAGGGTCGTGTATAAAAGCCTCGTGCCTGTAAAGCAGGACCAATTAACTGAGAGAGGAGAACAGATAGAGTTGGGTGGTTGTGCCAACACTAAGATGAGTCATACATCACTTCACACACACACACACACACACAGTTTGCTGTGCCCTCTCCACTAAGTTAGAGATAGCCTCAACTAAGCCCTTCTATAATTCATAGAATGACATGCCTAGCTTTACCGGAGCTGTGTGTGGAAGATACAGAGAAATATCTGAGTCACAGGGTGGGGGCGGGATTTATTTTGTTATCATCACATGCTGTCTTGGTCCTCACGTGTATTCTTTGTCTCGAGGTTGCGTGTTGATCTGCAACCTCAGACACATAAAGCAACGTCAACAATGACATACAGGCGAAGGATCAGAGGAAGACGGAATGAGGAAAGTGATATTCAGGCACCCAGATGTTTTAATCTCCGCGCGCTATAAAACAATCCCCCTTTGCAAACAGCTCGCTCTCCAAATGTCCCGGCCCCCGTGTGCTTGAAGCGGTTCGCAGGAGATAGAAGTCAACGCCGGCTGCTGTCAGCGAGCGTTTCACGCTTGTTCCCTGCTTTGTCTTACTTCCTTGAACACATATTGTGCATTACCTATACCCTTCCAGCAGCTGCTTTCGTGTTCAACTACCCAGGGACTATTTGTGATTGTCTTCGCCGCTCCGGCGATCATTTAGCCGTATCTGCCGCGCGTCGGCCTCCGTTTGACTGAAGCAGGGCAGAGCAGAATGGAGCGAGGAGGAGGCCGGAGCAGCGAAGAGACGCTTCATTAGCGGGGCGGCTGAGGCCCGAGGCGCTGAGGTGAATGTCGATTTGTTTTAAACACGACGAGAGAGCGGAGAACAGCTGTGTTTATCTGAGGTATTAACAGCCTGCAGAGAAACGTGGATAACACACACAACTAGAATGGGCATTCGGTAGAGCGCATACCGTCGCATATCACAAGATTGGGCATTGAATTATGAACATGTTGGCATTAGTTGCATGCCAATTGGATAAAAATGTACCGCGCTATGGTAAAAAGAAGATTTTGACCTTTCCATGACCTTGACCTTTGACCCGATCGATCCCAAAATCTAATCAAATGGTCCCCGGATAATAACCAATCATCCCACCAAATTTCATGCGATTCGGTTTAAAACTTTTTTTGTTATGCGAGGAACACGCGTACAAATAAATAGATAAATAAATAAATAAATACACGGCGATCAAAACATAACCTTCCGCATTTTCAATGCGAAGGTAATGAGCGTGACAATGTGCCTTCGCTCACGGATGCAGTTCTATCGCGTCGCTAGAAGCACGCACCTCGCTATCGGCGGGGGACCAGAATCCTCTGGTTTTTGACCGATTCTCAATGCACCCTTTCAAAGCTGCTGAAACTAAAATCAAACATCCAACCTCTGTACAGCAGCCACTCCATCCAGTGTTTGAAATCGCGGAGGTTGCAGTCACACTCCCAGGGGTTACGCCCCAGTTCCAGGTGTTGTAGGTTAGCAAGCGGCTCAAACGCTGCCCTCTCCAGACCACGAAGCCGGTTTCCCGCCAGAGACAGCCACCTATGAAACAATATAAATAAAAAGGAATTTTTTTACTGCAACAAATAAGATACATACACCCTTGTGGCACTGATTTAACCCTCCTGTTACCTTTAGGGTCAATTTGACCCCATTTAATGTTTAACGTCGGTGTTTTTTGGGGTCAATTTGACCCCAGGCTGTTTTTCACCGTGTCAAACATATAAGAAATATCAACTTTGTAATATATTTAAAGGGTTATTTAGGTAGTCAACAAAGACACATAAAGTACCTCACACTTAAACTTGGGAAACAATATTAATTCTAATAATTTTCTGGAGGTTTTAATTGCTGGGGTCAAATTGACCCCGAGGGTAAAATATGTTAGTAAATGTAAAGGTAACAGGAGGTTAAATACCAGGTCACTGCTCAATGTAGTGTTCAACTCTTTTGAATTTGTTAATTCTATATTGATAATAATCACACCGTGTTCAAATTTGCTGTACATTGTCAGGCCACATTGATTTAAACAGTGTCAGTTGGTTTGTTTGTTTTGTTTGTTTGTTTGTATTTTTATTCAGTCAATCAAATCAAATACAATACAATATTATCCTATAAAAGAAAATACAAAAGAGAAAGACTGAAAAGGTATAGGTAGAAGCAAAAAAAATGCTTATAAATTCCTATCCTAAATTGAAATCAAAATAAATCAGAAAATTAATATAAAATAAAGAAGAAAAAACAAAAAAAAACAACAAGATAAAAAACAAAATATATTTATATATACTACCACATACATCTTACATATTAATCCGTTTTTAATTACATTTATAACTCAAGGATTTTTTAATAAATAATTCCCTTAAAAAACAATCAGTGGACAGAGCGAGTGTTGATGTCTACCTGAGGCTCTGCAGCTCATCCAGTGGCCCCACAGGAACAGAGGACAGGCCATTCAGGGACAGATCCAGACTCTGAAGACCCCCCAAACCCTGTGGAAACACACAAGTGATCTGTTTAGCCATCTTTGCTCATACAGTGCGGCGCTGTACAGCACAAATCCCCTCAGCCCATATTAGTATTATTGACTTCTTTCACTGTTGCCGAGGGGCGCAGCTCGCAGCGCCCGATTGGCTTATCTTGTTTGATTTAGGGTCCCAGGTGAGGTCTTGACACAAGCTCATCCTGCAGACTGCTCTGGTTCAAATAAAAGTCGATGAAAGTGTCGAGCTAACGATTTATTTCAAATGTACCGCCTGGCCGGGATCCCAGTCGTGTGCTGTATATCTGCTTCGGTTGGCTGCGCTCCTAATCGAAGGCAGCAGAGCCTCAGTGAGGAGTTGAACCGGTGTATCAGTAGTGGCGTCAGCTCCTTTCTCTGGCCAGAGGCTTTAGTATTTTGGTGCACTGGCTGATTTTATGGTATATCTCAGGCAATGCATGGCTGTGTAAAATTTAGAACAATGGCCTTCGTGGTCGTTAGCGAGAATACGGCGTCGGTGAGTTTCTTACAGACCGCGTGGTGTCGTACCTGGAAGAGATCTCTGTCCATTGCGGTGAGTGAGTTGTTGTGCAGAGTCAGTCTCGTCAGGTTGGACATGTCTCTGAATAATCCAGCTGGTAAATTATCCAGGTAGTTATTGGAGAGGTCCAGTTCCTAAAATACAGACACATCAAAAATACATCATTCATTGAACAGAACACATTTACATTTACATTGTAAACACCACATTGCAAAATGCTTTTTATATAAATGCAAAGTGAGATTCTGAAATGATGATCTGCTCCAAGATGTTAAGGATGACCTAAACCGTTCACACATGTTGTGCCTTAACCCTCCTGTTACCTTTAGGGTCAATTTGACCCCATTCAATGTTTAATGTCGGTGTTCTTTCGGGTCAATTTGACCCCAGGCTGTTTTTCACTGTGTCAAACATATAAGAAATATCAACTTTTTTATATATTTAAAGGGCTATTTAGGTAGTCAACAAACAAACATAAAGTACCTCACACTTAAACTTGGAAAACAATATTAATTCTAATAATTTTCTGGAGGTTTTAATTGCTGGGGTCAAATTGACCCCGAGGGTAAAATATGTCAGTAAATATAAAGGTAACAGGAGGGTTAAACATTGAATGGGGTCAAATTGACCCTAAGGCAACAGGAGGGTTAAGCCGGTGCTCCTATTCAGAGTAATTCACATCAAGTTCAATGGTAGGTTAAGTGTAACAATCTCCATAGATCAACAAACTGTCTCAATGAACATCTTTTTTACCGCAGATTGACACTCAGCATTGTGGTCGTAAAGTGACTTTTTTTTGCAGTTGCAGTGACTATCAATCATTTTTAGCTGCTACATTTTAAATACCAACGTGGCTGCTTTGCACACAAAATGCTAATGATGAGTAGCCCTGCAACACTTTGAGAAAGTCAGCTGGTCTTGACTTTTCAGATTGAGAACACAAGTTGTCTGCAGTTTGCTCAATGTGAGCCTCGCTCATTGTCCTCAGGGATATTCAGTGTGTACGGTCAAGTGCGGAAAACACTGCGTGCCACAGTAAACACACGATAAAAAAGGGGGCTGCAGACCTCCAGAGAGGAGAGGTTCGCGAGGGCAGAGGCTCCCAGCGAGGCCAGCTTGTTGTTGGCTAGCAGGAGGGAGCGGCTCCCTGGAGGCAGGAGGTGAAGGGGGGGCGGGGAGGAGAGACCCCGGCCTCTGCAGTCCACCACCAGACTGTGTGAGTCGCAGAGACAGGGAGGAGGGCAGGAGGAGGCGGCCGGCAGCAGCGTCGCCAGGAGGGAGAGGACACAGAGGAAGACTTGAGGAGGAGGAAGAGGAGCAGAGAGACAAAACATGATTAGGATTTTTACAGTGATTTATATTCTCAGTGTGGAAACTAATAGAGAGGATGTGTTTTAACCCTCCTGTTACCTTTAAGGTCAATTTGACCCCATTCAATGTTTAACCCTCTTGTTACCTTTATATTTACTGACATATTTTACCCTCGGGGTCAATTAGACCCCAGCAATTAAAACCTCCAGAAAATTATTAGAATTAATATTGTCTCCCAAGTTTAAGTGTGAGGTACTTTATGTTTGTTTGTTGACTACCTAAATAGCCCTTTAAATATATAAAAAAGTTGATATTTCTTATATGTTTGACAGTGAAAAACAGCCTGGGGTCAAATTGACCCCAAAGAACACCGACATTAAACATTGAATGGGGTCAAATTGACCCTAAAGGTAACAGGAGGGTTAAACGACTGCAGAGAAAGTGGGACCACCGAGTAAACACAAATTAAAGACGGAGCGCTTTAAAGTGGAAATTATTCATAATTATCTGTTTCTCGTGAGACACATGGTCAGCTGTCAGTCATCTGCAGAACCGTGTGTTTGTTTGTGTGCGTCTCACTGCAGTCTGAGTGACACATGTGAGGGACATCCCTTGTGTTTCATTTCATTTTGGACTGATTGTTTTCGTGCAGACTGCAATCATTTCATAATTTAAACTCATAATATATTTATTTCTCTCTTCTATTCGTTCATTCGGTTCAAAGTGTTCCGTGTCCGTCACTTTTTGCTCCTCTCCCGTCTTTGTATGTATCCATCAGCCGAAGCCTTTTCATTCATTCCTTTTTATATTAATGTGTTTCTCCGTCCGCCCGCCTTTGCATCCGCCTGTCTCTCTCTCTCTCTCGCCACTCCACATCAATTCTCTCTCGCCCGCTCTCGTCTCTTTATCTTTCTCATTCTCGTTCCCTTCGAGTCTCTTGGCGCTGCTCTGTATTCCCTTAGTGTCTCGTTACAGTGGCTGACTTTGTTTCCGTCCAATAGCTTATCAGCACGACTTATGCTTTATCTCTGTGTGTGTGTGTGTGTGTGTGTGTGTGTGTGTGTGTGTGTGTGTGCCTGTGCTCGCGGGTGTGATCAAAGCACCAACAAAGCGTGATATTAAGAAAGCTACTCTGTCTAAACTCCAGGCTCAGACACATCACTTTTACTTCCCGACACGACTCTGCTTCACAAGCAGATTTCATCACTTGCATCATCTGCATATTATTAGCATCCATTTCTCTTCGTGCCTTTTGGCTTTTGTCACGCCACGTCTCACCCGCGCTCCGTGTTGTTGTGTTTTCGCTCTCTCTGTTAGTCCATCTGTTTCTCTCTCGATGTGCTTCCTTTCTCGTTGTCTCTCTCCTTCGTCTCCTTCACTCCATTGCCTCTCGCCACATCGCCCGTCTGATCTCCGAGAGCGATGAAACTCTGCAAATTATCCCTTTACCGGATGCTCCACATTGTGATGTGTAAAAAGCAAAACAAAAAAGCACCTGATGAACATTAGAAGATATAAGTGATTGCGTAATCATCATCAAAGTCATCTCAGTCTTCCAGAGTAACTTGACCTTCTTCTCTCCACTGATACAATATGAAGCTTGAAATGGGGCAGTGAGGAAGAGAGTTAGAAGGATGCTTTATAAGTCTCATTAAAATCATGTTCCATTTCCTTTAAACTGGTCATAAATAGCAAAGTGCACCACTGGAAAGACAATGAACTTAATTAAAGATAAAGGATGGGTAATACATCCAGGAAGGGAAGATTCATTATGTATCACCTCTGAAGCAAATTATAATATTGTTAAAGGGATATTGTTTGATATTTTAGGTTATCTTATAGCTCAGCATAAAGACTGGAGGCAGGAAAAACAGCGAGACTGTTGGTGGTCTAGTAACCTCACGGCAACGGCGGATGTCAGGAACAACTCTAACACCATATGCAGTTTTATAATTTGTTGTTGTTGTTGCAGAAAACAAGATAAGACATTTTAACTGGCGAGTTTACAGGGTTATGTTTTCTTTAACCCCTTGAACAAGTCAGGCTAGCTCTTTCCCCAGTTTCCAGTCTCTATGCTAAGCTAACCAGCTGCTGACTTTAGCCTCATGTTTGTCGTACAGACATCAATCTTTTCAACTAACTCTCAACAAAAGTAAATATGAGTGGCCAATTCTCAACAATCGCTCTTACATTTTTAAATCAAATAATTGGAAAGCTTGTATACTTCATTTTAATTGTTGTTAGTTTGCACATCAACTCCTCAGGGTGATTATATGTAATTATACATTTTAACAAAAAATACTACATTTCTGAGTGCAGAATTAAAATGCAGACATTCATTTGATAATAATGTTCTCACTCATCCTTGTTGCTTGATACTTTAAAGTTTCCACATTTTATGACAGAACAATTTATCGACACCTCTTGAAACTACACTGTAAAGTTCTGTGAATGCACACGCCGACGACAATCTAGAAATATCATCTTTTTTCCCTCGTACAGTAGAACATGACCCCCCCCCCCCCCCCAACCAGAACCCATTTTGTAATCTGAACCAAAAAGGTTCAGAAAGTAAAGACGGCCTTGTGATGGAGATCGGCGCGTGACCTCTCTGCTGTTCCTGTTTACATCATCCTCTCTGTTCCATCCGGCGGGATAATCCTAATCCCTGAGAGAAATAAACGCCACTTTATAGATGGACGAAAAGAGAGATTTCTGAAGTATCCCGTCGCGTCCCGTGCATAAAACGCTTCAGTGGGCCAATCCTGCACTGCAGCAGCGCAGGAGGAATCTGGGAGGATTCTGCTGCAGAGTAGCCGTGCGTTTGTCTCCACAACAGGTTTGAAAAGGTGCAGTCCTGCAGGAGATTTGTGAGGACGATGTAGCTCAGAGGGATACACACCGTTATACAACAGAGAGAGAGAGAGAGAGAATGCATGCTCGGCCGCGAGAGAAACTGATATCATGTCACATTTCAGATTGTGTTCATCTACATGCACCTTTCATCTCTCTCATTGTTCCGTGCGGGCTTTGTTTTGCAGCGGCATTCTTTGTGTCCTCTCGTTCTTCCGTCCCTCTTTCCTCGCCACACGCCCTTATCTCCCCGTCCGACTGTACATCATGACTCCCCCTCACCCCCTCCCACCCCCTCAGTGCTGAAGCCCATCTTAACAACATTCGTGAGTGGTTTTTTTGCCGCTCTCGTGGAGGAGGTCGTCGTTGTTTTGGTTTATTTTTGCTGCTCTAGATCCTCTTCTGCCGTGGCGCTCCACGCAGCCAAAGCAGAAGGAAAACTTTTAGCCCCAGTCCGAGGAAGAGAGGGAGGTTCAGTCCATATTCACTACCGTTCAAAAGTTTGGGGTTGTTTTCAGTTAACATAATATGCACAAGGTTTTTTTTCTCAGATATTAGTCTCTTAAGGCGATTAGCAAACACAATGTACCATTCGTTTAGGTGATTCGGTTGAATTCAGTCCGAACAGACTAAGAATCCCCAAACGTTCCGTAGAAATGCTGACATGTTGGGCAAATGGAGACACAGCATTAAAATGCAACACAATCTTCTGCATGAAGCAAAACTTCTGAGGCAACTCTCCGCGCCGTAATGCCCAGTCGACTCACTCCACCCCCCAACTACTTATCACAAGTTGTGAGAAATTCACTCTCCAAGATCAGCAGTACGTGTCATCAGTTGGCTTAGAATTACATTTCAGATCAGATACAGTAAATCATATCACACAGACCTTAAAAATAATTGTTGTTACATCCCAATTTGTTTACTATCAAATTATACAAATTGCACATTCATAAAATACTTTATAATTGGAGCTATTATTGAAGATGTGTTTCTCTTATTGCCAGGTTGGAGGATATTTCCTTTTAAAATAGCCCACCTTTCTTTTGGCTTGCATGTTAACTATCCCACCCTTCTACGGTCTGTGGGTGAGTGAATTTGTGAAAGGGTGCAGACACCACAGGTCAGAGGTCATCTTTGAATTGGGATAATAAACTGTTGGAGTATGCACGCTCATTTTAGTTTGTTAGCCTGTGTTTAGTCACATATTATGCTGATACATACACAAATCTACAACAACGTTCACTGTTATTTGTACTATTTGTCACCATCATATTCATAATATATATAGGCATATGAAGAGTCATGTGACGTGCACATGTGGTTGTGTTTGACTGTCTCCCAGGCAACAGTGCTTAACAACTCTGGGGCCTCAGCTGTCTGTAAGTTTATATCCAGGGGGTCCCTGGGTGACACTGAACCCATCTATGATGTCATCCCCACAGGCACCTTCGTTACGGAGCACAGTTGCATGTTACCAGGGGCCAAGCTGTTTTCCATGCAGGCGACAGACTGATATCTTCTTACTAGAATGACCAGCTGTCCTCTACGCAACCGGCTCGCTGGCCCGTGTTTCACATGCTCCTCCGTGTCCAAGAGTTTAGATTTAACTCGTGTGAGCTAAGTGGGAATTGTTGTGTTGCATAAGAAACATGCATGTCAGTCAACAGTAGTGCTTAATGGTTTTATCCACATTTTATTTTAACAATTTCCTGACTTTTAGACAGCTGTGAGGAGAAGTATCTTACAAATGATAATGTGTCAAGGCTAACGCCACAGGTAGCGAGGTACAGGAGCTCAAACGCAGAGGAATCGAGCGGACTCAATGTAGATGAACAAAATACACTTAACTGAAGCCAAAAGGGTCACAAAAAACACAACAAAGTCCAAAAAGGGGCAGGCAGAGAATCGGGGTTCAGGGCAGGCAGGCAGGGTCGAAGCAGGCAGGATCAGATACGAAAGACAGGACGACGGAAAAAAGACAACAATCCAGCAAAAGACAAGGGAAAGAGTGGCACAATATATAGGGGGGAAAACAGGTGTACGACATGGAAACAGGTGTACGACATGAGACATTAACGAGACGAGAGTGGCTGAGTCCAGGTGCAGGGAATGACACAATCAAGGAGACAGAGGAGACACAGAGAAGACTCAGTAGACACCGAGGAGACACAGAGGACACACAGAACAGAACCTTACAGTCATTCGCCCATCTAAAGTACCTCTCTCTCTGTGTTACTTGTAATTTGTCCGAGGCTGTTACACGTCTGATCTCCACCGTAACCCGAGAGCTCATTTAGTGAGCGGATGGAAAATAGCCAGCCGCAGTGTTTGGATCTCTTTTAACACAATGCAGTCGACCATCTCACTAAACGACTGGCTGACGCAGGTATGAAAGAATACACCAAACTCACACGCACACACAGCAGTATCACCATATTATTTCAAACATTGATATGGTAACGGTGTGTTCCCGTGGCAACCAATTGCTACGGATGATGGCGGAGAGCAGAGAGAAGTTTGAGGTTCACATCAAATCCCGTCGTTTAACCCACGTGACCTCTTTTCTCTCACGCACACAACCGTTCTGCCCGACTCCCTGGCACTGAATCGCTCACACACAGGAAGTCACACACTCACTCGGACACACACATGCAGCGGTTGAGGATAAGCAGGAACAGGGTGTCGGGGTTTAGGCTGCACTCCTGCTGACAGTGTGATGAACAGGGAAGAGGAGAGATTGTCCAAGTCCTTCAAAATCGTGTTTATTTCTTAACCCTGATGGGATTACTTCCAGTATGTCTGTCTATTTCTGTCTATTTCTTTCTCCCCCCTCTGTTTACATACTCAACCTCCATTTTTCTCCCACCTACTCTCTCTCTCTCTGTCTCCCCCATCCAATTCTCCTGTGATGAATTCTGCATCGGCAAGACAGGATCATTATTTTTACTTGGAGGGGTGAGTGGGTGAAATGGAGGCTGATCTTCCAGGGTAATGCATGCGATCTGTATCAATTTGTTGTGAGACACACACACACACACACACACAGGCATGGCCCTTGGGAGAGTTTGACATGCGATGACATTGTTTTGGCGATAGTGGCTATTAATGAGCGGGAGTGACAGGTAAGACAGAGAGAGGGGGAGATAAAGAGATACAAACAAAGGAGACAGAGGTGATGGAAAACAAATTATCACTGAAGCATAATTGGGGGGCCGTTGCAGCAAAGCCACAGCTACATATTTTCACTGCGACACCTTGTCAACTGGGCCGCAGTCCAAGGCTGAATATATGCAGAATTTGGAGAGAAAATAAAGGATGCTCGGCTTTCGATGTCACATCCACCGCATCAGTGCGACTAGAATATAATATATTTTGCTTTGGATGTGTGACAAGTCATCATGTATGCCCACTCATTCTTAAGGGATGGATAGACAGAAGTGCATGCACACACACATACACACAATATTGTTATTTTTTATTTTTTTATGTGCTATAGATAGATGAATAGATGTTTGATTGATTGATTGATTGATTGATTCATTCATTGATTTATCACCTTACATTTTCTGTGATTACTTGGTAAGTCCAGCACTATCATCAGTCTCTTACTGGATCTATACTGGACGTGCTCAGAGTGTGATACTGCATCAGTATCGGTTGGCGAGTGGTGAACTGGAGTGGTGCTGCTTGTAGTGCAGAGGATTACCCAGATTTATCCCCCGCCAATGTCCTTTGAAAGTGGGCCAGTACCGTGTGTGTGTGTGTGTGTGTGTGTGTGTGTGTGTGTGTGTGTGTGTGTGTGTGTGTGTGTGTGTGTGTGTGTGTGTGTGTGTGTGTGTGTGTGTGTGTGTGTGTGTGTGTGTTATCTGGCACATTCCTGTTGCACCAGAACTAAACTGGTCAAGCTGGAGCTCGTTCAAAGTCACCTCGGCCATAGCAAATTTCCAATTCCTACATAACGCTGGTAGCAAAGCTGCTGTTAAATCACCACACCGACACACTCAGTTAATTCCTATTACAAGCTGCCACTAAGGGGGTCAGGGGTCAACGCCACAGTGTCCTGATAGAAGATAACATGTATGTGTTCCTACGAAGATAGGTGCTATATAAACTATTGAAGCAGAGAGGACAGAATAAATACTTGTGGTACTTCAGTAAAATCCAAGAAACCTTCTTGTTGACAATGGAATAAACGTACCGGTGCGCCCTACTTTCCATTTAACTTTCAATTACATTAAAATGGCTTTTGATTACATTCTTGAATTTGCCAGATGCTTTGGATAGTTTTCCAACAAGCTGTTATTCCAGTTTCTATTTAACTCTGAGTCTCATGTAACACGAAGGGATCAGGCTCCACTCCAAAGCTTCACCCCCCCCCCCACACACACACACACACACACACACACACACACACTGCACTGCATGCCAAAACCTAACATCCCAGCAGGGGTGGAAAGTTCCATCAGCAACTAACTACCCGGTGATGACTTTGGGTTGTTGGTGCCTAATCAGGGCCGACCAGAGAGTTAAAGAGTTCATGTTAAACGGCTGAAACATCCAAACAATTTAACGGCCTGCCAGCTGCTGCGGGCTGACACGGTTTAGTCGTGACTGTGTAACTCCACTGCGGCTCTCTTTCTAACACTACGCCGTACTCTCTTATTTACTGCACTGTATTAGAGCCGTGCTGAAGGCCCAACGCTACGGCCCAAGTCTCCGAATTATGGCCCCCTTCAAATGTTTAATCAGTGCATTAGGGTCTCTATTCAAAGCGACATCCTCCTCCACCACCACCCTGTCTCTGTTGATGTGGTCAGGTAATCCGCCGGCTTTGTTTGGGTCTCCAACAAGGTGCATAAACACACTCTCACACACACACACACACACACACATATTTGCATAAAAGCATCCATGAATTCATTCCCATTCACACAAAAACACACAGCGTAGCTTATCTGGTCACACTGTGTGTGTGTGTGTGTGTGTGTGTGTGTGTGATTCAGATGGGACAGTCTGCTGGCATCATGGGGGCCTGGAGGCACCATATGTGTCGCTCTGTTCTCCTCTCTCGCATCTCCTCCTTCATCCTTTCTTTTTCAACACTGTCTTCTCTTTTTCACTACGCTTCTTTGATCTTGCATCTCCCTTCCCCCCCCCCGTTACCTTCTTTTCTTTTCTTGCTTCCTCTATTTCACTTTTTCTGTCACTTCATTTCATATCCTCGCCCTCTACTTTGCACTTTTTTTCTCTCTTTTTATTGTGAAGTTCTTATTGTCTTATTCTGTGGTGTTATGTCACTTTTAAGCTCATTCAACCATTTGGGAATTTTTGACCCAAAAAAAATGTATTAGTGATATAGATCAACATATCAACATCTTCCTTCCTTTTTAAAATATTTAACAAAGAACATTCACATTTTTCTAGTATAAATAGTACTAGCTTGTTGATCTGTTTTCTGTCAAAGAAAGCTTTTGCTTCGTCACTGCTGATGAAAGCGCACCGTTGATTTTTGCTAAACAAAATACTGAATGGAAAGCATCTTTTGTGTCCTCTCTGCCTGTCGAATTACATTTCTAAATGAACTTCATCAGCATAAGAGGAAAAAACAAATGAGAAGGGCAGAGAAAACACCTGTGGTGACAATGCGTGGGAGTATTAATTATACACGATTTGTGTCAAAAAAATTATATTTATTTAAACTGAGAGAGAGAGACTGTTTTGGCATTCATGCCAAAAAACATAAATGGATTGACGACATTTTTGATGACTAAGAGAGACGGTTTTTGATTATTCTAAAACGCTTTAGCAATACTGTTTATACTATATTTATGTCGATAAAGCGTAATGAAATGCACAGCGAGGGGGAAACTGAGACAGGTGATGTGGTTGTATTGATCTGAATTCGATGCAGAGAGTGACGGGAGGATGGAGAGAAGGTAGAGGACAAGTGGAGAGAGAAAGGAAGAGGTGTATGAGGTGGTGGGATGGAGGTGTGCGGGTGCGGAGGGTCTGCCCTGTTTAGTGTCTCCGGTGTTACACGGTAGTTCGTGGGGGCGTTGACACCTAGAAGAACAATACCCCCCCAACAGGAAGACAAAGATCCCTGTTTTGATGTGTTCATATGTGTACGCTTGTGTTATTATAGAAGAAATGAGCTTTCATGTTTGCCAATTAGCTGAGGAAGTGCATGGAATATCTCAGAGAGCAGGATCCATCCATAATGTCTAATCCACAACACACACACACACACTCTCAGCTGTCGTATCTGTTGCTATGCCACCCGGCTTCCGACGGATTTTTGTTTTGACTGAGCCGACTATACCCGCGGTACGAGACGGGGGAAGAGAAAGAAAATGTGGGGCAAGAGTGGACGGATAATGAGGGGAAGGTGGAAAACAAGACGGGTGGGAAAAGGAGAAATAAAAGAGAAGTGAGACGTGTGATAAAAAGAGGAGAAACAAGAACGCTTGCATGTGGGGATTGGAGAAAGGACAGGAGAAGGAACAGGAAAGAAAAAGGGAAGAAGAAGAAGGTAAAATGGAAAGGAAGAGAAGGAAAAGACAGATAACCGGCGGGTCTCTCCCCCATTATTCTCGCCCCACGCTGTTTGGTTCCACTGGCTGTATAAATACGTACAGTAATGTGGCATTTCACTGGAGGACTTGGCACGTGGCCACGGCAAGCCTAATGCCCTCACCGTGTGTGTGTGTGTGTGTGTGTGTGTGTGTGTGTGTGTGTGTGTGTGTGTGTGTGTGTGGGGGGGCATGATTACATTAGCGCTGTAAAAAAAAAACAAGTACAAAAGATGGGAATAAAATAGATAGCCGAGTAAGAACAGAGCGCTTTTTTTGTCTCTATTCTTCATCACCGGTCTCCTCATCGCTCTCATCTTTTCAATCTGCTTATGTTGACTCACCAGGTCTGGCCAAGTGGTGCGTGGCAGAAGCGGGCGGGAGCAGGCCGATGCCCTCATGGGGGTGGATGTGGGGGGGCATGACACAGAGCTCGGCAGCCTTCCTCTGTCTGAGGGGCGGGGCTTTGGGGGCGTCAAGCCGCCATGCTACAACAAAACACCTGTAGGGAGAGAGAGAGAGCACATTGAGTGAGAATAGATTCAGCCTGAATGAAAATGATTTCTTTGAATCATCCTTTTTTTCCATACATCTTCAATATCGCATCAAATTATCGCATCATTGCCCGGCAATATGGCAACACACACACCACACACACACACACACACACACACACACACTGAGGTACACGCCAGCAGCAATGAAGCTAAAGCAGCAGGACAGGTGTCTGTGCACTGTCATGTTTGCCAGAGGCTTTCAGCTAAATTAAAATAAGTATATTCTATATTCCTCCCTCCCTTCCTGTGTGTATGTATGTATATGCTTATTATGTGTCACATAACAAAACTCCCCAGCCCCTCGGAATGTCATCGGCATAAATGCTAGATGTGTGTGTCTTTGTCAGTTTACACAATCGGTTTGCCCCCCCCCCCCCCAGACAGACCACCCCCTACTGCTACTGTCTGGCACAGAGACTGACACTCAGGGGGACAAAGAGGGGAGGACAGCGAGAGGGGAGGAAGAGAGGAGGAGGGAGTGAATAACTAGGTAAAGTGAGAGAGGTGAAGTCATTAACTTGGAAACACAGAGACATACACTACCGTTCAAAAGTTTGGGGTCATCCAGACAATTTTGTGTCTTCCATGAAAACTCACTTTTATTTATCAAATGAATTGAACATTTCATAGAACATATAGTCAAGACATTGACAAGGTTAGAAATAATGATTCATATTTGAAGTATTAATTGTTCTTTTCACTTTCTTCAAAAGGAAGGCCAGTTGTACAGCTTATATCACCAGCATAACTGTTTCATAACTGCTTAACATAATTGCACAAGGGTTTTCTAATTAATCAGATCTTCCATTACTAAACACACAAACACACATCAGATCAGAGTGTGATAGTTGATGGAAATGGGCCTCTATACACCTCTGGAGATATTTCATTAGAAACCAGACGTTTCCACCTAGAATAGTCATTTACCACATTAACAATGTATAGAGTGTATTTTTGATTAATGTTATCTTTATTGAAAAAACAGTGCTTTTCTTTGAAAAATAAAGACATTTCTAAGTGATCCCAAACTTTTGAACGGTAGTGTAAAGACGGAACAAAACCGGAACATGGAGTGAAAAGGAAGAGAAAGAATGAAACGGAAAGCTGACGCAAAGCGCCATTGCGCCTGTGTTTGATTCTACCAAAACTGCACTTGGGCAAGGCAGGGGACGGGAGAGTGCTGCTGATACTGAATAAATAAAGGTAACACAGCAACTACACTGAATCCTGAGTAAACAACAAGGGACAAGTCACAAGGACAGTGCATCTAGATCCTGAGATTCTAATATGTTAGTGATGATGCAGTCCAAATGAATCCATAAATTAAATCTGCTGCGAAATCTCGGAGGTTGTTCATTTGGTCCGCCTCAGCAAATCTATAGTAAAAACGGTCGACAGTTTTCTAACAAAGGAAATCAACAGTGCAATAGTCTTCACATCACGCTGTTTGCCTGCACATTTAATAAAATAGTTTTAGTACCTGCAAAAAAACCTCTTTGCCTGCTATCCACTCATCTGAAATGTCACAGAAGAGTCTGGTGCAAAAGAAACAAATTGTGTTCCCATTGTGTATAATAGTTAGTTATTTGGTTATTATATTGTTCGCAGTTGTCCTTTTTGTTTTCTGTGCTCACGGTGTGGCTGATTGGTTGTGAATTTACCATGAGTTTGATAGATGGACTATTAAATAGATACAACAAAAAAGACCCAGTCCAATTACAGCAGTGTAATGAAACATATCCCACATGCTTTGAAGAAGATGAGTCTTCTTGTCACCGTTGAGTCATTACGGGGAAAATAGGTTCGACGAGTGGGATTATTGCCACGGGAGAACGCGTGCTGGAACCTCAGTGCCACATGACTGATGCTCGCTGTTGACTCGCGCTCCCTGGGCCAATCAGTGTAATTTTGAAAATGCTAGTGTGCTGCTGTGAGATGCGTCTTTTCCTAAAGTATCATCAAAACCCAATCAGCAGAGTGTGAAATATCGCACTAATCTGATTAGGCAGGTGTTCAGTGGGTAGCTGTTTGTGGGGGGAAACGCAGAAACACAAGCGTGCTTTTTTTTCTTCTCCAACACGGCTCATTTTGCCATAAAGTTGGTGAATATGCATTTGTGCGTGTCCACATCTGTGGATGTGTGAGCGTTGATTATGTAAATTGGCACCTGTACCGCCTTAGCATGTCAAGCACAAATTATCACGGGAGGATAGAGTGTGTGTGTGGGGGGGGGGGGGGATGGGATGATAACGTGATGAAGATAGGCAGTCAGGTGGATGCAGTAATAGTCCAGCAGACGGACAGACAGCAAGTGCAGTTACTTCCAAAAGTAACACCCGTCAATCTGCTCAGTGTGAGTTATTACAGCTGGTTATGGTAGCAGAGGGGGAGTTAGGAGAGAGGAGAGGAGGTGTAGGAAAGAATCAATGATGAAAGGATAGAAGAAAATATAGGCGAGGCAGGAAATAACACGCGTGTATAGGGGAGGTTTGATAAAACAGGGAGCACATTAAAATTCTCCTCTCCGGTGTTCTGCTGGGCACGGCGTATGTTCTCCCCTGTGGTGATCGTCGTGGTGTTATTATTGTCATCAGTACCTGAGAGACACTGAACTAAATATAAAGCACCTGTCTCATCTCTCAGCGCTCTCCCCTCTGTCTTGGTCCCTCTGCAGCTTGTGCTTCCTCACTTCCTCTTCTCCATCTCCGTCATCTCTCCCTCCGCCTTTCAATCTTTTTCCACTTTCTTTGTGACCTTCATCTTTGAGTCTTCACCAGCCCCTTCTCTCTCCTCGCCCTCGCTCTCATTCCGTCTCTCCCTCTCTCCGGCTCGCTCCTCCCCTCGACAGAGGAACAGAGGCTTGTACCGAGGATATTCTGCAGATGGATTTCCTGCACGTGATTAAAGTCACATTAGCCAGACTCTACTGGGAAATGTGTGTTGTTCTTTTCAAATGAGCACATGAAGAATTCTAAAGCGCAGATGAGAGTTGAAAGAAACTCAAGGAATTTGGGGAAGATGTATCTCTCTCTGCTTTCATGCGTTCCTTTTTTTCCAGTGAATTTATTTCAAGACTAAAATAGTAGCGCTGTGGAGCGGACTTTTTGTTTAAAACATGCACGCAATATTACACCTTCTGCTGGTTTCCTTACATTTTACTGACACGCTGTGGAACATCAAACAAAGCTTTCTTCACACATTGAGACAGATGCTATTTTTGCCTTTTGTCGTCGTTGTTCATTGAATAAAACTACTTCAATTCGAAGCTGTGTGAAATTAATTACTTTTTCAGCTTTGGGACTGTTTTGCGTGTTGGCAGTTGTTCAAATCAATCATGGTTTGGTTTTTGTTTCATCCTTTATTTATTTTGAAGAGGAAAACAATTTGCCTGGGAAGCAGTGAGTTACTTTACAAGCAGAAAGTAAAATCATTCAGTCGTGTCGAATGTCTGCATTGATAGAAACGGGTGAATGCAGCGCATCTCAGGCGTATAGCTCATTTACATCTGATTGTGCAGTACTCCTTTTGTGCTGCTGCACCATTGTGGTACCCCTACTGCTGCAAGTGTCCTATAAATGATGTAATGGAGGTGTTACAGAAGGTCACCTTGCAGCCACATGTTACTGTTGGCCCATTAGTTCCCATCATGTTGAACCTGTGGAGGGTGGTAAGCCTGTCTGTTGGGCTATTCTTAGAAAGCTGTTTTTTTTTACCAATTTGACCTGGATACGGGGTCATCCGAAATACACTCACGCAAACATTCACACACGCACGTGTAAATACTTGGTTGCCAAAGTGGCCTGCAATGGTTGTGGAATCAAATAACACCTCCTCCCCTCCTCCTCTCCTCTGCTCCTCTCCTCTCTTCTCCCTTTCCTATTTTCTTCACTCTGTTTTTTCCACTAACTGTTTCCTGTCTGCACGTAAGCCAGATTTACACTCCACGGGGTGTTTCAGAGGCTTTCTGATGTGCAGAGCCTCCGGCATTCATTTTCTCAAAAATTGAGAAAGGCTGAGATAACAAAGAGAGACCGGCAACTGAGATCGGGCTGCTTGTGTTCAGTCCTCCGTGATTACAATGCAGGAAGAGACTGTCGATAGTGAGCGAGCGAGATTGAAGAAAGGCTCAGTGATTTTCTTTTTTTTACTCTTTTTTTTTTTTACCCTTTACATATATTTTTTGTGATCTAGCAAATCCATTTCTAGCAATTATCCCCACTATGAACATCCATCTCTATCAAGATGGAAGTAAGTTAATGTAAACAGGATCATTTAAGAAATGTGTTGGTTGTAATTCTCATCAATAATAGCTCCTCCTGTTCAACTTTTCCATCGTGTCGCATCATGAAAGTTGTGTTGGTACTACAACAGGCATCTACTTGAATCCTGTGTGTGCTGGTGTGTGTGTGTGTCTTTGCCCGATGTGCCCACTTTAGCTTGAGTATTTCATTATTCGACATGCCCCACTTGGCTTGACTAATAGTTTTTAATCAATATGGCCGGAATTCTCTCCAATTTGCCACCAAATTGAATTCCACCTGCACTCAAGAGGACGTGTGTGTGTGTGTGTGTGTGTGTGTGTGTGTGTGTGTGTGTGTGTGTGTGTGTGTGTGTGTGTGTGTGTGTGTGTGTGTCTGCGTGTGCGTGCGTGAGAGAAAGTATAAGTGTTTGAATGTGCGTATGTGGCCTCCCGATGAGTGACATCACAGCTGTAAACACACAGCCCAATCATTCAACTTCAACTCTAACCTTTCCTCTCTCTTTACACCCACACACACACACACACACGTGTACTGACACACATTAGGATTTGGCAGTTGGCTGGTGTCTGATTCAAGTCTGGTTTCAGGGATCTATCCATGTCAATGATTTATTTGACAAAAACAGTTTTAAACTTGTGATTACAGTTTTGAATTAAGACAAAACTAATTAAATGTTTTTCATAAATATTACTCTAGTGTACCTACATCTACATATTCAGCTTTCTAGGATAGTACCACACTCATTCACACTGTGCTGCAGTAAAGTAAAACATTGTTTTACTCAACAAAAACACAATACTTAGGAATATGGAAGTGATTTGTTATTTATTCAAGCACATCAATATTATGCCCCCGACTGTTGCCACACGTGTGGGAAATGATTGGATGAGCAGTTTTGCCGTTGTCACTGAGTTGCCAGCCATGTATTTAGTAGGAATGTCAAATTACAGCTTAGTTAGTGATTATTGTTTTCTGCAGGTTTATGTTGCGTCTTCTTTACTTTGAGGACATTCAGAAGACAATTCCCATTAATTGGCAGCTAATGGAGAGGCACAAAAGAGGATGTCATGGTGGAGGGCCACACACCCACTTCATCATCATATAATCACACTGCAGCTCTTGAACGTTTATCCCTCTTCTATCACACCGTTGTAAAACCAGGTTAGCGCCTACAAAGGGTTTTACAGCAGGTACAAAGAAAACAACAGTGGCACGCTTCCTGAGATCAACAGACCACCAGGTGATGGAACCCATGTCGGGTTTCAGCCCGATTGAGATTATATACTGTGAAGGTCAGAGAAAAAAGGGGCAGATGATAGGTTAGTTATAGGGCCTTGGACATCTCGTGTAGTAACACAGATCTACACTGACATCACAGTCGCACTCTGATGCGCAGCAATTTCGGTATAGTGGCCAAAGTCTGACCTGCGGGTCACATGACACCTTGGGCTTTCATAACCATGACAAAATAACTTTCTGATTCAACTTGTTTTTGATTGCTAATATATAAACATTAAGGCCAGATAAATGGAAAGAAGAGACGTGTAAAGTTATATTTCATTCAGCTAAACGGAGCCAGGTAAAGACTTTATGGCACATGTTTTGGCAGAGAAGCAGGAAGTCACCCAAACTTTCTTTTGGTCTATTTTCGCTGTGAGTCACTTGGGCTTTCACTGGAATACATTGGCCGCCATGTTTGAGTACCTCATGTCCTTTTGAAACATTGAAGAGGGGTACATCTGGTATACTGTATCAGCCAAACAAAAGAATAGATTATATATCAAGTGGTTTGTTATAAGCGGACGACGACCACAAGTCCTACAATTAAGTTGCTTGTGGCATGAGAAGAATTATAAGTGTATACATGCTGGGTACTGTACTTATACTGCATGTTTAGAACAAAAAATGTGCTGTTTATGACCTGCTATTTTGTTAGTTTCAAATATTACATGTGTATTTACAGCGTATCATTTATTTATTTTGTACCTGTGTGTGTGTCTCACTTGGGTGGTTTACTGTTGCATCTTTTTATACAAACTTCTTTCATGTTTGGTTGTAAATTATAAATAGCTCAAGAAAAAGCACTCCCACACTCTTACCTTCTCGTATTTCCCTCCTCTGAAAGCTTTGCCAAAGCCCAAACCTTCCGGTTAACGTGCTTGTTGTGTGTATCCAGGAGACGGGTTAAGGGCTGACGTGTTCAGCATCCAGCTCCTCACAGCAGGAACCTCTGGCCCCATCACATCGGTCCATGTGTCTGTCCTCGGCTGCAGTACTTTGTGTGACACCTTTAATTCCAGTTGCGGAAAAGACGAGAAGCAGCTGAAATGAATTTGGTGCATGTGTATGAGTTAGGAGAAGGGAATTGACACCACAAGCATCTTACCTTTTGACCGAATCTTATACAACACCAGCCTTATAGCTTTCTGCCATCAATCAGCCGTCATCGCAAAAAATACCCCAAAAATAACAATTTTAAAGGGGCTGAAAAATAGCAAAAAGAAAAACTGTTGCTCCTTCAGTTAAAAAAAGCCATACATTCAAGATCCTGGTCAAGTGAATACTGCAAGAATAATCCTCATTTCTGTATAGAGACAATCCCCCCAGCTTTCATTCAACACAGAAATAAATTGTGAAAAAGGAGGGATTGTGTAGGAAAAAAAGGAGGTGAAGAGAGGCTTAGAGAAACAAAAGGAGAGACGAGAAGATGTGGTCTGGAGAGGGAGAGGGATGGATATAGTTAATCCTTTTCTTCGGATCTATTCCCTATACGAATGATATGTCCAGCGCCGTCCTGTTCGCTGGCTTGAGCGCTGCCGTGTGCGTCTGAAAGGTGTGAGTGTGTGTGGAAAAAGAGAGACGAGTGCGTGTGTGAGAGAGAGAGAGACACACAACAGCGTTAGGTTGCTGGCGTTATGCGCTTGCCCCTCTGTGTGTCGCTATGTTTGTGATTCCTGCACTCTGCACGCGTCAGAGAGAGAGAAAGAGAGAGAGAGAGAGAGAGAGAGAGTGTGTGTGTGTGTTCATCTGCGCATTTACACTTGAAGGCTGTCATTTGTGCCTCCGCCTCCCCCTCTTCTTTCCCCTATGTGTGTGCAGTCGTGCATGTGGCAGGAGAGTGTGTGTGTGTGTGTGTGTGTGTGTGTGTGTGTGTGTGTGTGTGTGTGTGTGTGTGTGTGTGTGTGTGTGTGTGTGTGTGTGTGTGTGTGTGTGTGTGTGTGTGTGTGTGTGTGTGTGTGTGTGTGTTGCTACTCAAATATAGTAACAGTGTATGCTGCCTCTGTCTGCCTGCAGCTCTCCCACTGTGACAGAGAGAGGATGAGGGAGGTGGAATACAGAGTGAAGATACAAAAGAGTGAAAGGGATCGAGAGTTGGAGGGAGGGGAGGACAAGGAGAAAGTATAGAGAGAGGGAGGAAGGTAGCGAGAGACTTGGTGAAGAGGTTGGTTGAAAATGGTTAAAGGAAGGAGGGAGGAAGAGAAAAGACGGGAACATAAACAACCTACCCACCATCCAAGACCTGTACACCTCCAGAGTCAGGAAACGGGCAGGAAAAATCACTGCAGACTCCTCCCACCCCGGACACAGACTATTTAAACTCCTCCCCTCTGGTAGACGCTACAGATCCCTGTTCGCCAAAACCTCGAGACACAAAAACAGTTTCTTCCCCCTCGCCGTCTCACTACTGAACAATAACCCACTGTAGCATATATATTTATCCCTGCACTTCTCGCACTCTCCACTTCTTCTGGCACTACTGTTTCACAGCTACTGTATATAGCCATTCCTCTTGTATATACTTTAAGTCACTTTCAAAAACTTCTTAGACCGTTGCACTGTTTGTTCTGTACTGAACTGTTTGTTTTTGTTTGTTCTGTATTGTACTGTGTTGAAATGTATATTTTGTGTAAGCACTGAGAGACACTTTACCTCGTCAAATTCCTTGTTTGTGCAAGTCATGGTGGGAAAGCACCAATGTTTTCTTTGGAAGACACCAGTGATCGTTTTTGAGCCAGTAAGAGGGGGGGTGGGGATATGTCCTGGTGGGGGGGATTGCGTGTTTGTTTGCACACAGCATATAATTACTTGGCTTCTTCCGTACATGGACTGAATCATAGTTGACACACAAACACTCACACACACATTGTGCTTTTAATGAGCATGTGAAACATTTGGCTCAACGGTGCAGACTTTCGATGCAGAAGAAGTGTGTGAATGTGAGAAATATGGGCGCATTGGTGGGAGTGACTGGGAGGTCTGGCACCCGGGCTGGCAAAATACATGGAATCTCCGTCTCTAACAATCGTAGCCGACTGTAGCCGCCAAATCTGTCATCGGTCCTCTTTTTTTCTTATTAGCTGAGGGCATTCTTCAAATCCTCGAGGTTTGCAGCTTTTAATTTTGATACTGGGCTGAAAGTCACTTTTAAAGATTGAAATGACCAGCGTTGCGAGTAGAAGATCATATCGGCTGTCGCTAACTAACATGAATTGCAGGAGTAGCTTCAGGTCGACATTCAACCCGTGCGGGATCTCCGCAGCTCTCCTCTGTATTTCCATGAGTGCACCAAGAGTGCGTTTGTCGTTTCAATTAGTCCAACAGAGTGATACGTCTTCTCTCCAGCCAACCGTATCGCGTGGCATCGCATTCCCCTCGTGACACTTTCAACCAATATGTGTTGGGAGTAACGCATTACTGTAATTCCACTACTTTTAGCGGTAACGAGCATGTAACGAAGTATTTTTTTTGGTCAATTAACGCAGTTACAATAACTGAAATTTAAATGAGTTCGTTACTCGCGTTACTCTCTTTTGTGAAAAATGAACACTTGCCGACAAGAAGACAAGATAGGCCTACTTTAGCCCCGGGGTGGGTAATCGGGAGAATCGGGAGAGTTGGCCGCTTCACTTCTGGGCCGGTCGAGAATTTGTTGACATTTGTCAGGTTAGTCCATCTTCTCTTAAAGTGGGCTACACACGTTCCGCATTCTGACACCGCAGCCTCTGCATGGGTTGTACCATGGGAGGAAGTTCACCCCTCCCAAATAATAGAGTTGGTTCAGTCCATTATGGAACCAACCAACTCAATTTGGGAGAGGAGAACTTCCTCGCATGGTACAACCGGTGTCCCATGCGAGGAAGTTCACCCCTCCAAAATAGAGTTGGTTCGGTCCTTAGCCGTCTTTTCCAACAAGTTTTCTCAGCTACGGATAGCTGGGCGGTCCCGACCCCAGGGAGGATGGGCGGGAGGAAGAGGGCAGGAGGGGCTGAAAAAGCCAGGTTGAAAAAAAGAAAGGCATTGGAGCAGGATGCTGCCAAATGTGCCAAGCTTACAGATTTATTTTCAAGAGGACAAACACAAGTGGCAACTGGTCAAGAGAGACAAAGGCCTAATGATTAGAAACATAACTATTCGGCTAACGTTGTAGCCTTGATTAATATCATTGTAGCATTGTCAACCTATTCCCAAGCAAAATATTAAATTGAATTAAAATATTAGCCTTTTTATATCACCCAAAATATGGCGATCCATAGACTGCAAATATTATGCAAATATTGATATATAATATTGATATTGATATTGAATAGGCTCTCAGATCAAAAGTTTGAGAAGCTTCTCTTGAGGTACAATAACTGGTTTGAGAGCTAGCAATGTTGTGGCTACTGGTCAGAGGTGAGAGATGAGACTTGTTAGCCCATTTCAACGTTTGTTGAGAATCTCATCTCTTATCTATATTTAGCTTTTATGAGGCATGTTTTTGAAAACATTTTGTTAAATCACATATTCAATTATATGCAGCACCTCAAGGCACCTTTGTTTTCTCTTTTAATTAGTGTTAATACTGTAGGCCAATCACTTTTATTTCATTGGGCCTAATGTGGTAAAAAAAAAAAACTGTTAAATGACTGAGACAGTTATTTTGTATTAAGTTAAGTATTAAAAGGGACTTTTGTACTACTGCTTGATTTGAAGGCCTGTTGCCCTGTTGATTGCAATAAATAGGTCTAAAAAATATGTTTATTGTGTTTGACTGTTCATTACTGTTCATTACATTAAAAAAGCAGACATAAAAGTAACTTACAGTTACTTTCCCTAGTAACTAATTACTTTTGATATACAGTAACTGGTAAAGTAATTAAATTACTTTTAAAAGAAGTAACTGTAACTAATTACAAATTTTCAGTAACTTGCCCAACACTGCCAATAAGTAATACATAAATAAGCATGATCGACAAATAGCTTTAAGCCAGGACCTTTAGCGTTTTGATCAAGCACCTCGTAACAAAAATAATGTGTACAAAGTCAGCGAGTATGACTCGAATCTGAACGACCCCTCAGGTCTACGGAGCATTTTTAAGTTTTTACTCAATGCTGCCCCATTCCTGCTGAACCTGTAAATAAGTCATTATTTGGGAACAAAGACAACATATCAGCTTTGTAAGCTGACGCTTTACATAATGTGCCTTACCAATTTGAATGTACTCATACATACTGAGTATTGCACAAAAACACTGTGAGCTTGTTTAACCAAACAAGAGTCATATTGTAATTAATCAGGACAAATAAAGAATCATTGAATTAGTGTAAGACAGGAAATGTAACACATTCATGTATAAAAAAAAGATATGTACCGAGATAACTAACAATAAATCACAATATGGATTCTAGCTTTTCTATTTACCAGGCAGCAGCATTGTATTTGCATCTGATTGAGCCACGGCTCCCCGATGGAGAGAGTGGGCGTTGCCAACCCTACAGAAGCACTTGGGATGTTACGTCCCTCCGCTCCACTCAAAATTCGATCTGATTCAACTTTGACTTTGATTTCCGTTGCCCTTTCAGTCTGCAACAGATGAAATGACAGCTGTCTGTGATGTAACCCGAAAGAAATCCCCAATGGTTGAAAAGGACATTCATCGGAGAAAAAAAAGGTTTCTTGAGCCCCAAACCCTTCTTGATCCCCACGTACGGTAATGTGCCTCTGCCTTTAGCGTTGAATAGAATCGGGTAAATCACTGACAATCCTCGCCTCTGCACTCTGTGTCCCACCTCTCATACCTCGGATCGAGCTGGAGCTACAGTCGTAGTCTACCGTTGCGTTCACCAGAAATGCTCAAGTAGACGGCACAAAATGCTAGAAATAATGTCCGGATGGGATGAAATCGTTGAAACCATCGTGGAGCAATGTGGCGATGTAAAGACCGAGACGGGCCCGAGCTCCTCAGGCGGCTCCTTGGAGACGGAGCTCACTGATTGAGAGCGAAGAGGTGTTTAACACAAGATAAGAAGCTTGATTCATTTGGTCCTCCCAGTGATGTGGCATAAAGGCCTTCTGGCGTGAGGATCCCTTGTTAATGCCAGCACCTCCTGCCAAGGCGACTTTTACGGATATACGTGTTGTGAAAAATGATTACCGGCAGTGGTTTGGAGCATGAAAGGGTATTTTTTAACCTTTCTGCCTGGCTATTGTCGTCCCACCCCGCAGCAGTTCTCTATCAGATACATTCATTCCCCCGTGCAGCCACAAGAATATTGGTTAATTTATTATCCGGGAGGAATGATTAAATCCCGGCGCTCCTTGTTCGTTGCCGCTGAAATTGATGATATACAAAATTAAACTCTGTTGCACTCATTATAAGTTGCTGTGTGAACTCTATGGAGGTGTATTGCCTCTCCCCTTTTTGCAGCAGTCCTCACCCCTCTCTCTCTCGCTCTCTCGACTATCTCCTCCCTCAGCTCTATCGCTCTCTTTCTCTCTCTATCTTTTAACACCTCCACCCTCACTCTGTAATTTACTGTGCTATTGGGTGAATGTCAGTGAAGATGAATTGGCTCGAGTCTTCGTATTAACACACGGGTCTAGCCCGGCACCTTTAGCGCCACAACCACTACTTCCTGCGTGGAGCAAAGTGACTTCAAGGCACACACACACACACACACACACACATTGTATATGTCTATGGTGCCGTCCCATGAGTCATCGGTGTCTTTGTTCCCATATATCAATGTTTTCTATCAGGAATTAGCCTCATGTTGACCAAACTATGTTATGGCCCTTCGATCAATTTGTTCAATGTGGGTTGTTCCATTAGAGATCAATCATGTTTCTGCTCATGCTTTGAAACACCTTTTTTCCAGAAAGGCTTTTGCAAATAGCCTTTTGTATTCTCATTATTATTTAAAGCCCTATTAAATGTTTTTCTAAAACTCAGTATTCCATTCAATCTATTTGATTGCCGCTCAAACAGTGGCGAGATCTAAATGTTCTCTCCTATCTGGGTAAACTGAAGTAGGTACGGGAGCACGCAATGTACTTTACAAGTGAATTCAATGGGCTGATGTAAACATCCACTGAAAGAGACTCTTGATCTTCCTGGAAAGGTAATGTTTTCTCGGTAAACGTGCATCATCAGTGTTGACCTTATGTTGCACTCATCCTGTATCTCTTAATTTATAACAATCCATTTTTTTCTGCTGTTTCTATGTAATAAAACTGCCATTCGTGCCCACACAAAAAAGCAACAACAAATGCTACATTATTTCTTATATTTAGTGTGTGGCTCTTTTTAGTTACCAGTTATTCATAAAATACCATGTTACACCTTATTTACAGCCTTACTTTTGAGTCATATATTTTATTTATGGTATCGCTGTCGTCACATGAGGTTTCTTTATATATCTGGGGTCTGTAATAGTTTAAGAAACTCAATGTGTGAACCCGCCTTGTCTGTTGTATTTCCCTGTAACATGCTGTCAGTCACTGGAGCATAAATTAAGTGCTACAGCCAACGGATTATGATGTATTTTAGGTGCACACACTAACACACACACACACACACACAAACTCATGCAAAGTGTATCCCCTGCAGAGAGACTCATTAATTTGGCCAAGTTGATTTGTTCTGAAAGGCTCTGGATTCATCACAGCTAGACAGATGGTAGAGAGGGATTTCCTAGAGGAGAGGAAAAGGGAGAGACAGAGTGGTGTGGGGCAGACAGGAGACGAGAGTGGGGGAGGGAAAAAGAGAGGGATGAGAAGGGGTGAAAAAAAGAGGACAAGTGAGCAGAAAAGTACAGGGATTACAACGTAAATGATTTATTTGGAGAGTGACGAGCAACAAGAGAGGAATCAAGTGAAAAAGATAGAAGGGAGAGGTGAGCGAGCACCATCTGTCTTATGAGAGAGACCAAACAGAAGACGAGAGAGAGGGAAGTCTGAGGTAAATAAATAAATCTATATCTTTCTTTCCTTTATCTTAAAGGAATAGTTATTTTTCTGAATGTAAAAAAAAATCTATTTCGTGGGGGTTACAGTACATTATTATTATTTATTGCCGAACAACAGCTGTGAAAAGTGACAGCGCACATCAGCACAACAAGTTCACATCTGGGGCCAGCGTGCCGGTCCAACTCACATTGAACATTCTGCAAAGAAGCATCAGGAAGAGATATCAACCCAGAATGTTGAACTATCTCTTTAAAATGTAGATACTTAGATTTTGCAATTAGGAAATGGTATACGTGCGTTTAAGGAAAAAGAGGTGAAAGACACACACACACACACACACACACACACAGTGCAAGTTAATTCCCTTTCACATTATACATTTTTTGTAGGTAATTGAATTTCACACCAACATGACGCTATGTTAATTTCCTTTTGATGTGTGACCAAATAGCCCTGTTACTTATGAGCAGCAAGCTCCCATGTAAACATTCAGAACAGAGGAAAGAGCATGGCAGTTTTTGGTCACTCTTTTTCTCTCTCACACACACACACACACACACACAGGAACATGTTTCTCCCCGTCTCTCCATTATGAATGATTTAGTGAGCGTGCCTCCAACAGGCCTGCTCAAGAAGGCTGTAAAACTAGGTTAACTTAAGGTAGGCTCTGCTGCCGTGGAAGGTCCAAACACACACACACACACACAATGTCAACAGCATGTATTTCCATTTTAAAGAAACAGGCTACCCATTTAACAGCCTGTCACTTCTGTTCATCACCTGTGGGACAGTTACACTGGGGTGGCAGGATCCTCTGTCCACCTGTTGGCTGTGTCAATGGCTTTCATCATAACAAAAACATTAACACTTAGGTCCTCTTACATTTGTGAGTGTATAGTTTATTGTTTGGTACTACACAGAACATTACGCTACTTGCTTGTCAAATTATTACGCTCAAATTTGCAGACTCATTCAGTGTGTGTGTGTGTGTTTGTGTGAGTCCTTTGTGTCAAAGTTAGTTAGTCCGAGACGACGTGCCCCATTTTCTATTCTTTTATTATAAAAACACCATGTGGCTCTGCACGTGCATGCCCCTCTGGTTGCATCCTTGATGTTCAAAAAGTTGCGCATGAGAAAATGAGAGACACCGCTAGAGAGAGAGAGAGAGAGAGAGAGAGGGAGAGACGGACAGACAGGCAGGAAGACAGACAGAAGGTCGATGAGGGAGGGAGGTTGAGTCATCATTCTTTCGTCCAATCCCAGGCCTTTGCCTGTTGCTTTGGTAACGCGATGTCAGTGCAGTCTCTGGCGACTCCTCTGAGGTTAGTGAGCTTCAAAACAGAGGTGTGTGTGTGTCCGTGTGTGTGTGTGTGTGCGTACGTGTGCATGTGTGCACATGTTCTTGTCCCTCTTTCTTGACTAAACTAGACTTTAGTTTAAGGTCAGAGGTCAGGTTTATTCGGTTGCTTGTTGTAATAGTTAAGTACATCCATTTGGCTGTGTGTACTTTCCTGCTAGTTTGTATTTGACTGTTCCCATACATTTCTAAATCTAAAAGTAATTTAAAATTGTAATTGTTTTCTAATCGTACATGTCCGTGAGGTCATGTATGTGCTGGTGTATCAGTTGACTTTGCATGTGGGAAAATCTGTGGGCAGGTGTGTTTGTGGTGTGTCCTACCTCAAGGATTTCTATTCAAAACATTGAAATCAACTCCTGAATTTGCCTCTTTTTCCTGGCTGCAGCCGTGTTAGTTGCCCAGCAACATCAGTGTATTGAACACTCCCCATCACAAAATCATGGGATTGCCTCCGGCGTAGTTGAACATAACCCTCTTTTCTTTTGAGAAACACCAGCAATAAGTTTGGTGTTTGAGTGGAAGGGTTACTCGATTCTGTCTTTAAGTTTCCTTAAAAATAATGTTGGATAGGAGATATTAGTCAGATGAAGGAAGTCCTCATCAAGAGGGACTTGTGACTGTATACATAGCCTTTGCCAACATGACAAGTAAAGATGTACAGAGGCCAGTTCTGATCAACAAAAACGTTTATCTACGTCTTAATCTACTTATATTAAATAGATGATAGAGAGAGAGACACAATATAGAGCTCATTGAATTACTAGTCAGTTCACATTTTTGCTCATTAATTGCAGGTCAGCAAATAGTGATGGTGACCGCCCAGAATACGAGACAATTATTCCGTCAAAAATAAAAACAATTGAGAAGCACATTTTCCAACGTCGTCAATCAGACTATAATTGCTTAATTGAGTCTACTGATTAGAGAAACCAATTCTAAGATATGCAGGAGGAACAGTGCGTGATTAACTTCGCGGCATACAATAATATACTTTTTATGTAACGCATCGCATGAATCCCCTTTTGCCCTCGTCATATGTTTGCAATTTTAATTCACGCACCGTTCTTCTTCGTAGCTTTAACGCTAGTGTAAAACTACACAGTAATAGAGACCAGCAGAGGGAGAGAGTGAGGCAAGATGCAGATTAAAATGTGAGGTTTATGACAGATGTCGAGACATTTGGATACTTTGAGGATTACGGGGTCAAACGGTCACATAAAAAAAAGAGGGTAGAAAGAAAGAGAGTGGGACGGATGACAACAAGGAAGAGAAAGGGACAACAAATGTTCTGAACTGCCTCTGTTTCATCTTCCTTGTTTGGCAATTGTCGATAAAAACTATAATTATGTGCTTTTGTGTTTGTGAGGGAGACGAGATTGTGTCATTGTGTGTTTTCGACACCGCCTGTGTGCATGTGTGAGTGCGAGAAAGAAGAAAAGAGACAATGGAGACAGAGAGATGATGAGTCGTTGACATGTGTTCAGATAAACAGTGATCTTATTGTCCACAGTGGCTTCAAAAAGAAAACACACACACATTTGAGACCTCAAACTAGCCCCAAACTACATTAAATATAGATATTGTGGTGTTGTTCCTTTTGCTTGTATAAAACCGGCACAAATGGAGAGTTTTCAAGGCTTTCCCAACAAAGGTTCTTCCTTCGACATAGTTGTGGGCAGACATTTATCACTCAAGCATGTGAAGAGCATCAGAAGATGTAAAGGTCCAGAATGCAATGCGAAGAGATTGTGTTTCAAGGACGAGGCTTGAAAGACTTCACTTCAGTATCCGCACTGTACAATGTGTCTGTGGTTACATAATCACACAATTTGTAGCCACTTAAGGATTAGGTTTGCATGGAAGCTCACACTTCATTCATATCCTGTCGTACGAAGATAATCAAAGGCCATATTGCATCCACTTAATGGAAGTAAAGTGTCTGTAACAATCAGAAATGAAAGAGTCACTTAATACCCCATGAAGATCCGGTTTTCCCGACCTCCATTTGTTTCCATCTCGCTGCAGTGATGTGTCATCGGGGATGCTCGGGTTGGTCAGGAATAAAAAAACAGAATTATATTCTAAAAGGTGTGAATTTTAAATTAAGAGCTAACTCTTACACATCCTTATAACACACACACACAGACACACACACACACACACAAACTCTTTGTTTTCCTCTCAACACCTCCCACCTCTTGTTGTTTCTAACACACACATACATAGACACACATGTACGTGAAAGAATGAGAAACACACACACACACACACACATGCTCTCATGCACGCTCACACACAACCATGTGAGCTTGCTCGGTCTATTATTATTAGCCATGTTTGGTTGAAATGAAAAGGGTTTCCACCTCATAACATTATTATAAATCAATTAATCCTCTTTCATCAGCTCTGCCTCATGCCTCACCATTTTCCTGTCCTCCCTTGTGTCCCACTTCATCCCTCCATCATTGTGTCTTCCCACCTGACTCCAACACATCAATTAATCTGTTACGTTGATTACATCGTCCGTGCGTTATTGATTGCCTATCTCTCTGTGTGTCTTTCCTGCAGCCCACACTCTTTTAATTGTTGCTCTATAGTGTGTGTGTGTGTGTGTGTGTGTGTGTGTGTGTGTGTGTGTGTGTGTGTGTGTGTGTGTGTGTGTGTGTGTGTGTGTGTGTGTGTGTGTGTGTGTGTGTGTGTCTGTGTGTTTCAATATATTTAGCCTCTACTTCAGGGTCTTGCTAAGGGAGCCATCAACACCGGCTTTCCTCTACCGTCATTTAACACAAGCTGACCTCCAGTGCCACCTTTGCACTTTACACACACACACACACACACACACACACACACACACACACCACACACACTCACAGCCAAACACATTAAGCAATGTACAAAATGTGTGCACACAATGCAGGCGCCAGTTTACAGAACTGCATCCCCACACTCGGACGGACAGACGTGAGACAGATAGATAGATTGTGCCTTCCTTCTCTCCTCCTTTTTCCACCACCCTTATCCCTTTCTCTCTCTCTCTTCACAGTCTGTCAGACACTTGACACTCCCTTCCTCATTTAGCAAAAGGCCACTAAGCTGGTCACCGTTCGCTGCCTCTTTCTGTTTATTGGTGGAAGAGTTTTGCTGCCCTAGTTCCTAAACATGATGTGTTATAGCTGCAAGAGGTATTTGACTTTTGTAAATGCATTTTGGTAACACTAATTTCCCAATGCAAATTTTTTTTTAAATGTATCAAATGCTACATGTATTTATTGTATGGGGCAACAATAAGGTGTCATGGTTGTGCGAGAGAGCAAGAACAGCGGAGTAGTTCACAGTCATCGTTATTAACCCTTGTGTTGCCTTCGGGTCATTTTGACCCGATTCAATATTTAACCCTCCTGTCGCCTTCGGGTCAATTTGACCCGATTCAATGTTTATGTCGGTGTTCTTTCGGGAGTCAACAAACAAACATAAAGTACCTCACACTTAAACTTGGAAAACAATATTAATTCTAATAATTTTCTGGAGATTTTAATAGCTGGGGTCATATTGACCTCAAGGGTAAAATATGTTAGTAAATATAAAGGTAACAGGAGGGTTAAACATTGAATCGGGTCATATTGACCTGAAGGCGACACAAGGGGGAAGCAGAGTTGGAAAAGGGGATCGGGGACCTGCTTCCTATGCGGGCTGGACAGGAACAATTCCTGAGGGCTGGTGGTCGACTGGGTCGGCGAGGCTGAGAACAGGGGGTTCTGAGGGGTTCTGAGGGGGACTGAAGCTGAGGGAAGCACGGGTTAAAGAGAAGGTCGAAACAAACAAGTTTGGCCATAGACGTAGTTCAGTGTGAGAAGACTGAGGAGATGGTGGGGAGTGGAGGGAGAACTGGGCGAGATGCACTGTGGGGTTTGATGAGTGGATGGGTTGCGTGGGCGCAGGTTAATTGGCAACGGGGAAGGGAAGGCCACGCCCAGGTATACACACACACGCACACACACACAGGACAAACGGGGGACCAACGGGAAACCCAATAAAAGAAACACAGCGTGGAGGCTGTTTACCCGTGTTCCCCCGGTTCTTTGTCAGACATTTCGTTCACAGTTGCCATTCTTATGTCTCTCATCCCGCTATCTCGTTAGCGTAATAAACAATTAACTCTGGCTCTTGGTGGCTTACTTTTTTTTTTTTTTTTTTTTTTCATTAAATTATTTCCTGTGGAAGGCACATTCCACTGTGATTGACATCTCACACTCATTGCAAACTCAGACTGTGAGGCTTTCACACACACACACACACACACACATTTCATTTTCATTTACACTACACACATACACACACTTTGCATTTTGCACACTCTGTCTATATTTAATATTTTTATATTTCATTTAATTTTTACACTGCAGTCATTAGTATTGTATTGTGTATGCATATATGTTGTATATATATATACATTTTATTTTGTATTTTATATTTTACTTTGTATACTTTGCACAGTCATTGTATTATATTTGTCTGTGTGTGTGTATATATATACATATATGTTTCATTTTATATACATATATACTTCATTTTGTATTTTATATTTTACTTGTATACATCTATATCTCTCATCCCTGTTTTTTATATTTTATATTTTATTCTCGTGTGTTTAGTTTATTGGTGCTGCTACTGTGATGACAAATTTCCCCTTGGGGATTAATAAAGTATATATCTATCTATCTAATGAGCACAAACACTCAATTGCATGCATTCAAGGTCATATTCTTGTGTACACATGTGTATGTAAACTTATCACACATTGGGAAATGTTTGCTTACACATAATGGGAGAAACATATATTACAATGTAAACACACATACACACTTCTGTTCTGAAGCTCACTAACCTCAGAGGATGATTTTAATTAGATTTTGCCTCTCAGCCAGATTACTGCTGCCTTTAGCCTTCCAACACTTTATCTGAGATTATGGTGCAGGGGCACAACGTCACGGTCAATATCACTATTAAGGAGAAGAGATGTGTCCAAGACATTCACGAACACTATGGAGAACACCACCTAGAAAGTCAGTCGTGATTTGGTACAAATGAAAGAGCATTGGTTTTGCATCCTGTAAATGGCCGGTCACATATGAAAATGTGTTGCTGGAATTTTCACATTGTTCCGAAATATAAAATAAATGATCATTATTGTAAAATGACTGCTCAGCCGTCCTGGAGTCACATGAGCGATATGAACAGATAAAAAAACTCGTCAATCAGCTAACACACCTGTCTCTGTACATGAATGATTACAGCGTCACGGCTGATTTTCAAGAGATTGGACAGAATCCATGTCTCACAAGCACAAACCAAACGAGCATCCAGACGGTCACAAACCGAAACACACAGTCAGAGCCTTTTCCTTATATTATCCAGACTGATCCACATGAGGACATACAGCTCGTGGTTTATTCTTACCCTCAGCGATCCATAATTCATTGCCTAATAGCCTTTTACAAGCAAAATTGAGTGAGCTGTGTTGAACTTTTCAGCCGATATGCTGAGATGAAAGGCCACAGAATGTAATATAAATTATAGAATATGATGTTCGCTTCTCAGATTATTATAATAATTAATGAAGTTCTTAATATTGTGATGAGTTTAATTAAATAAAAATGTCACATGCATTCTCTGGATTCATTACAATCAACTGAAATATTGCAAGCCTTTATTCTGATTTATTGCTGATTATCCTCTCCTAAATAATATAATATGAAAAAAAAAAAAATACTAGTAGTATTAAAAAAATCACACTGAATTGTCTAATTAACTCGAAACACCTGCAAGGGTTTCAAGCTGTAAGCCATAATCAGCAATATTAAAAAAAGGCTTGCAATATTTCAGTTGATGATTAATAATGAAAAAAGAATGACTTTTTTGTTTTTTTATTTGCATTACAGAAAAAAAAGAACTTTATCACAATATTCTAATTTTCTGAGACAGTCCTGTATATCTTACATTTTTGCTGGCCGTTTTCAAAGTAATGCGACACAGTGTATTAAATGTTTATGTTTTTACCGTTGAGTGCCTTTTAGAGCGCTGTACAAATAAAATGTCTTATTATTAAATTTATGATGTGGTTTTTCTACGGCAGCCGTTGGTTTTCTTTCATTTTGTTAACCTAACAAATTGCAAAATCTATTGCAGTCTTGTGATAGATTAGGTTAATTAAAAAAAAATACATTTTAAATAAAATAAACATGTCGCATCATGTCAATGGGATGAGTAACCTACTGGTATGGTCCTTTAATGTATTCAAATGTATCTATCTTCAAAACAAACAAAAAAGGACTATGATCCCTCTTTTTTCTTTCTCTCTCTCTCTCCACTCTCTTTTTTCTCCTCCAACTTAGTCTGTTCCTTAGTACTTCTCTTCCTCTCTGCAACCAGTCCAAAAAAGGACAAGCCCATAATAGACTAATATCCCTCTTAATATAGCCTTTTTGCCACTAACTCAATGACAATAATTATTCTGATGACAGAATGATGACAGTACATGATGTGCATGCGTGTAGTTGGGTATTAGTGCATGCTAGATACAGGTTGTTTATGTACGAGGTGTGTGTGCATGTGTGTGTGTGTGCACCGCGGAGGCTTTCCCCCGTGTAGCTGTAAAAGGCACGCTGGGGGGGGGGGGGGGGACGGTGATTATTTGATGCTAATATGAAGTGTCATATCATCCCTTGCAGTGTGTGTGTGTGTGTGTGTGTGTGTGCACTGAGAACTTATGCAATTACAGTTTATTTCCGCATTGCCACGCTGACCAAAATGCTGATGGACGTACAGCCCAAAGCTGACACAAGCAATCACTCCTCTGGCGTGTGTGTATAAGTGTGTGTGGGATACATGTACAAACGCACACTAACTCTTGGCTTCATGTTTTGGGACTGAGAGTGCTGTGTTATGCGTGCACACACACACACACACACACACATACGCTCAGAATAGTCAGTTCACTGAGGCTCAGAAGGCCAGTGACTGTAAAATGATTTTCATAAGTTGAGTTCTGAAGGCAGAGCTGATCTCTACAGCAGGTCCTCCTCTACTCCTCCAGCCCGAGAGCCCAGAGAGAAGATATGGTCCCTCACTCTGGGACATTAACCGGCTCATTAAGTGTTCTCTTTTCAAAACTGCTGGAATTAAAGTTTCCTCCTATAGCCTATAAGTAATGGCTGTATTACTTCTAAATAAATTACTACTTAAACTGAAAATGTTATCGCGGCAGTGGTCTCTATGACCAGCTATGCTGTTGATAATACTATTTATATATTTATACTCGTCCTACTAGCAGCAATACTGCAATATTAAAACTGGTATCACACAATGTACCACCTATAATCACTGATGCATATCAGAGAGAAAGGATTGTAGTGTTAGGAATATGACTTTTTCCATATTTTTCCACAGTATCTCAAAGTATGGAAATGGAAGTTTGACCACAAAATAAAACAAGAGAAAAACTACTGAGAGATTTTGTCAAATTAGAACTTTTTCCAATAAGGAAGAAGAGAAATAACGTGAAATGTTCACTCACAAACAATCTGGAGATCTCAATGTGTCAACCTTTACTTCAGCTGTTCATCTTGAAAACCTACAGACCTAAAAACCTGAGAACAGAGAATGGGTACAAAGGTATCCAACACAACTTTGAGATAATAATACTCAAAAGATCATGATGTGTAGCCACAGGTGGTGTAGATTGTTTTCTTCATGCCTCTGAGTCGTAACCATGACACTATCAGCACAGGTTGCCTTTCTGAGAGACGGCCACTTCTCCACCTTCTCCTTCTTCCTATCCTCCCAAATCTGCCTCTTCGTCGTTGAACTTTTCCTTTCTCGTCCCCCTGCACCTTCTCTCTCCCAACTCATCCATTTAACTTAATTTTATGTACAGGCATATTTTATCTCACTTAATTCACCTTTCTCTCTCTCTCTCTCTCTCTCTCTGTGCAGCCATTGGTGTCCAGATGACTCTGGATCTGATTGAGTCTATATTCTGGGCTATTGCATCACAGGTAAGTATACACAGGCTCAATAAGATGCACATATTCTCTTTTCTTACGGTATATTATTTTGTGTGACTCCACGGTAGCACAGAGGCCGCTCATGTCCCTCAATTCCTTCACATTATTGAGATCAAACCCTCGATAACAACACGTTGACGTTTAGCTTCGTTGTCAGCTTTTCACAACTTCTTGCATTTCAAATCAGTTGCATTTAATAGATGCCAGCATCTGAAAAACAAAATCATGAATCATTGATGTCAGGTACCACTGAGCATTGTTTAGTTTTCTTACATGTGAGATTCATAGTTATTGTTTAATGCCCACCATAAAACAAGTTAATTTTAGCACTACACTGGCACTCAGAGAGAAAAGTCTTTTATTTATGTATGGTTATATCTGTTATATTGAACAGTGCTTGTGGAATAAAAACAAAACAATCATGCTTTTGTTTTTACTTACTGAGGGATTACACCACCCCCCGAAATAAAGTTTAACCCGTGGCCTCCATCCTGTGCTCAGGAATATCTCTTTGGCCCACCTGGCCGTTCTGGCAACATTAATTACCGTATGACAAGCAGTCAGTGATGATTAAAGGTTGTTTTTCTGCTCCATTAGTCGGTAATTAAAGCTTTCAAGCTTTGTTTGATTCATAACTTCATGGATTGTTTTCCATATCACTACAACCACCATTTAAAGAGGCCTTACCCTGCCAGAAATATAATTTAGAAAGCTTAAAAGTCATTATTAGAATTGCTTTCAGCTGATTAACTGTGCTGCTCGGAGAATTCCATCAGCACTACTTTCAGTGGAGGAGCTCGGTATCCTTTGAGTTCTTTCATACCTTCCTGAAAACATTTTAAACGGGACAATATACTTAATTTGGCGTAATCATCTTTGCTGTAGCAGGTGTTTGATAGCTTGGCCGTTCCTTTCCTCTGCTCCCATGGCTGGAAATGACAGCAGTTAAAAGAACATTAGGACTGCTCCATTAAATGATGGATAGCTACCGCGGCTAGGCTCAGCAACTCCCAAGTGCGTGTTTCCGTGTGTGTTTGTGGAGGTGTGAAGAAGAGATTACCATACATGTGTGCGTCAGTTGATGTTAATGCGTGTCCTGTTGACACTTGTGCGTGACCATCTGTGCACAAGTGTGTTGTTATGTCCATAGACATCAACTAGGAGCGTATAATCATTATTTGCAGTGGCCTTGTTATCCACTTGAGTTGTGCTTCATGCTGAAGGTAACACCCATTCTCGTGTGCACCTTTGACTTTCTCTTCTACTTCCAAAATTCTCAATATTCTCTATTCTCATGTCCTCTGCTTCTTCTCAGTCCTTCCCTTTTCATCTCCGATACTCCCTCCTTCTTGCCTCAGCTGCTCTCCTTAACCCGCCCTCTTCTCAGATAGGTTACATAATCATCGTCCTGTCATGTATTCCCTCTCAAGCATCTGTATTTAATAAGGGTTTGTGTGTGTCAAACTGTGTTTGTCCGTGTAGTCCATCCATGCACGTGTGTGCAGTTTGTGTCTATTTGTGTCTGTGAATTTCTGAAGGTTATCTATTTTACGTGTTGAGCTCCCTCGGGGGTGAAGATACACACAGTACATCCTGTATGACATATTTTTAGGAGGAAGTGCAATAACCGGTCACATGGCTACCAACCATCCACATGAACAGACTTCTGCCAAAGAGCGAGTCATATTAGCCCACTGGGTTAAGACACGGTCAGTGCTCTAAATAAACATTCAAAATACACATTTCAGTGTTCAATTAAAAGAAAACGTTGTATATTTTTATGGAGGACTCAAAATGACTTAAGTATAAATAATTAAATGCATGAATAAATATAGGAATAAATAAATAAATGCTTAAATAAATGTATAAATAAATAAATGCTGAAATAAATGTATAAATAAATAAATACAGGAATGAATAAATATAAGTTATAAATCAACAGGACACCATTAAATAAATATATTTCTACATTTGATAAAAACATTTCTTGAATTATATTAAATCTTTGAATATTCGTCCATTTTTCCTATGCATTACGTTACAGTAAAGGTGTTACAAGCATTTCATTTTATTGTATTTATCGTGTTTACGTATTGCGAATAATAATTGCATCTATAAAAAAATATTGATTAACTCTGATTTTCACACTATTGCATCATTAGGTGTTAATAAGAGAAATATTTTGGTATTATTTGATGAATTATGAATTAGTGGTGTAGCATGAGCTTCCATCTAGGAATGAGTTAGAATATTAGGAGGAAAATGTTCTGACATTAACAAGTAGTAGAAATACGACAGAACAAAAAGAGAACCCTTTCTCACGTTGGTTAAATTTGCAAAACTACATCACATTAAAATATTGCGGGTGAATCCCGAAGTGTAAAGATGGAGTGTAGATGCAGTGAGAGACGATGGGGTGATGGTAATGAGAATGAAAAGATGTAGAGTTTTTTTTTTTTACATCCACATCTTGGCAAGCTCTGTATCTCGTGAACGGGACTCAGCTTGTCTTCTCTTCTCTATAACCCCAGAGTCGTTACTCTCATTCAGTGTGCGCGATATCACTGCACTACAACTTTTAACTGTGAAATTAAAGTACAACAGTAAGTACTGTAATTAATGCAATTGCAAGAGCAAATGTACTTTGGCAATCATTAATATGTGATGGTTTTATCTGAATAGAATTGTCAGAAATGGAGCAGCTCTTCTAAAAGTGTATTTCTAAAAAAAAATGTAATTCAGTGTTTTAAAAATCAGGCTTTTATGGCACATCAACGCTCAGTGTGTGTGTATGTGTGTGTACGTGAGATGACAGCAGGATCACCAGTCGCGGCTAGAAACTGATCGATTGAGGTTGAGGCAATGAGAGTGATAAACGACGCTCCTCCTGGAGCTCCCACATGAGACACATTTACAAACACGGGAACAGCCTCTTACATGCTGCCCTCCATTCAATACGCTGGCTCTGATGTTGGAGGTAAAGAGGCTGGATGAGACACAGAAGTGTTGCTAATAGAGGAGATACATTTACACAAAGATGGGGTCCGAGTTATCTAAACGGCAAACTCTGAAATCAATAGTGTTCTATACGTCTCTCACGTGTGGAAGGAGCATCATTTCTGTCAGTCGGCTCAATGAAGTGCAGTTTATTTCAGGAGTGCTGGGAAGCAGAGAGAAAGACTGACACTTTTCTGTAATAGGATTGAAAAGGATGATAGATTGTCTCATTCGCACTGTGACACGCTCCATATAGCCGGGCCATGATTCTAAAGACATATTGTCCACAGACACTAATCCACACAGACACTGGAGACAAGATGTGACCATGAAGTCACGAGGACGACTATTGACCTTCTGACTCATGACCCTTCCACTGATGAGGCTAAGTGTTTCATACGGTGCTGATAGAGAACCTCCACGTGCAATAGCCGATACCAAAATCCTCTCTTTATGATGATGGAAGAAGCACTTACCACCTTAATTGAAACGTTGATTCAAATGTTAATTGAGTTATTTCATATCTGCTTAAAAATCTGTTAACACTGTAATTAAATCTACAAAAAATGGCATTCTTGGAAATAAATGTGCAGTCTTTGGTGCACTGAGATGATGATTGGCTTTGTCAACAGCGGTGTAACCGCATCAGAGTGAGACAGTCTCTAGTCAGTGCATCGGCCTACACATCATTAACTGAAGTAATGTTTCTCTCTTCTTCATGTTCTCTCTCTCTTGGTTCCTCTTTTCGTGTCTTCTCAGCCAAATGACACGGATGTAAGTATGCATAAGTCCCCCTCGCCTCATTTTTCAAAACACCACTCGACCTATTTTTTTGTACTTTTTGCACTGAGCCAGACTTAACATCTTCAGCCCCTGCTGAGCTCTGTGCAGTCAGCTTCACACTCCAGTGAAACCAAATGACACACACAGACACTCAGAAGCCGATCGCAGGTAGATGTCACACATGAATTAACGCTTTCTCACCAGCAGCGACACGTTGCTTCGCACACAGGCGTCACCGACACATGTTCAAGCATCACACCTCCGCAGAGAAGACAGACAGCAAATGTGAATCATTGACTCGCACACACAAACATGTCCTCTTTTATCGACTTTACTCATTCGATAATAATGCATATTACACTTCCCGCCGCTTTCACCTTTATTCTTTTATCTTTATAATACATATGATATAATATTATACAATTGTGTGAATATAATATATTCTCTCTCTGTCTGTCCTGCAGTGCTCTGATACGGACGGGGTGTGTCCTCTTCAGTGTGACCGCTTTGTGAGTAAATAATACTGTCGGTCCGATGTGTAAATGAACTGAATTTAATTGAATAGTGAATGTGAATTCTCAAGTGAGTTAAACATATGTTGTATATTGCGCTATTGTATAGAGCCACAAAAGAAATTCAAAGTATAGTTTTCATTTTAAGTCCCAACATAACTTTAATTCTTTGATTATGTTGCACTTTGTTACGCGCAAAAAAAAAAGGTAAAGTTTTTTTTTTGATCGCCGTATTTATTTATTTATTTATTACATAAGTGTGTTATTCGCATAAGTGAAACAGTATTAAACCGAATCGCATGAAATTTGGTGGGATGATTGGTTATTATCCGGGGAACATTTGATTAGATTTTGGGATCGATCGGGTCAAAGGTCATGGTCAACGTCATGAAAAGGTCAACATCTTCTTTTTACCATAGCACGGTCAATTTATATCCAATTGGCATGCAACTAATGCCAACATGTTCATAATTCAATGCCCAATCTTGTGATATGCGAAGGTATGCGCTCTACCGAGTGCCCATTCTAGTTATCTTTGTTATTGGTGTTTGTCTCATATCTCTCCCTACATAAGTTCTAAGTGCTCTCTCTGTCTCTGTCTCTCATCTCAGGATATTGCATGCTACGTCATTGATAATAATGGCTTCGTCCTAATTTCCAAACAGCGTCAAGATGTGAGTTCACACACACGCACGCACACACACAGAAAATGTGCTTCATAGACTTTCTCTTGACTTGATTATAGAGTGCTCTTACGCCTGTAAATTGTCATTACCTAACAAGAAAAGAAACACTCAGAATGTACAAAACATTCTGTGCCTGTTGCCTAGAAATGCAATCACTTAAATGTTCCTTGTGATTCAGTTAAGAGTCCCACTTCTCATTCTCTGAACCTTTTGGTAAAGGGTAAGGTTTTTTTTCATCCAGGACCCTATTTTCCCATTTTTATGTTTTTTAAATTGGTCCAGTATTGAGCGAGAGCGCTGCAGCCAGCAGCCATTAAATGGGCTGTGATGTAATCATTCGAGGCAATCGCCCACCGCCAATATACATCCAATAAAGGTGATTGTTTTTGGCCCTGACAGGCTTGGATTTTGCTCAGAACTTATTATCACCTTTCGCTTAGTGTTATCAAAAAGATTTGCAACATCATGGCTGAATATTTAGCTGATTTCGACAAGCGGGATTTCACAAGACTTCTCTGAGTGCGACTTGAAAAGACCAGACCCAGTGAAAGGTCAATAAAACCGTTTTATTTCTCTGGACGGTCGTTCGTTTTGTGAATTGTGAAACACTTCAAGTAACAATGTGAGCCGGTCAGTGGCTAAAACGAGCACCTTTAGTGGAACACATTCATGGTGCCTGAATACCTGAACCAGCAGTGGAGATATTCAAATGTGATGATTTTGTCTGTTTCCAGTCTTTATGCTAAGCTAAGCGTCTGTTGGCTCTAGCATCCCATTTACCTTACGTACATGAAATCATCTTATCGAAGTTTCTGCATAAATAAAAAAAATCCATGTTATTCAAAAAAATATAAAACTATTCTTAAGGATGTGAAGGAGAAGTGACAATTAAATCATGGGTGATGAGATACACTGCTTTTTAACCAACACACAATATCACATGAATAGTTGATCTAACAGTTCACATTGAGGTGAAAATGAAGAATATGAATACCAACAAAGGGAGTTGAAATTCCCTCTGTCAGACAGTGCTTTTTCCTTTCTAATAGGCGGGCAGATTTTTTGGTGAGGTTGACGGATCAGTGATGACAACACTTCTCAGAATGGGCATGTTCAAAAGGTAAGTGGCTGGTTGTCACAGCCTGACTGTTTGATGAGATTGTTGTGCGGCTGTCAGCTCCTCTGTCTGGTCCGTCTGTCTGTTAGCAAAGCGTCGGGTGGTTACTGACGTGGCCTGCAAGAACGGCGGCATGTTAAACGTAATGTAAACTCCTCCAAATCAATAAGGCAAGAAGAGGCAAAGTGCTGTGTTATGCACCCCCGTGTAACACCATTTGAATGTGGCTCATGCATTGGATTACATGTCCTCCTCATGCTGCATCACAAACAGAAGGGGTTGCTGTGGAGGTGTGTCTAGTGGCATGTAAACGTTTTCCTGTTTGCATTGTTGTTCTTATGCATCTAAGCCATGCATTAGTTTGCATATACAACCCAAAGCCTGGAGGGCAATCTTTACTGTCAGTATAGAGACTCAAAAGCTTTGTTTGTGTTGCTATATAATGGTATAGTCTCAGAGGGTAGCTAATTCACCCATCGTTGTACATGCTGTGATTTCCTGCTTTAATGTGTTGCTCCCATTTAAGCGTCTTTTTTTCCTCTTACTTTTTGCCCGTCTTTTGCGTTTGAAATCTCATGAGCGATGTGCTATTTTGTATACAGCTTTATTATTTTGTCATGTTTAATTTGACACAAGATATTACATAACTGGTTTAGAGCATGCATGTACTTCAGTGGCTGTGCACTCATACTTGTACAACCGCATGCATCTGCAAACACAAAAGGGAAGACATTATAGTCCAAGGATGATTTTTCTGCCTCAAGTTTCTTTTATTTCTCAGGTAAGTTAGGGATCAGGGTTTGTGTAAAGGTTAAACTCAGCGACACAACACGTGTGCAATAGTGCAGGACGTCAAGGAATCAATGTAAGTAAATTAAATAATGCATGAAGACCAACACCACATGCTTTTGTGTCTCTGTGTGTGTGTGTGTGTGTCCCTCTGTGTGTGTGTGTCCCTCTGTGTGTGTGTTTTCTCAGGGTGTCCTTGTACGACTACCAGGCCATGTGCAAGATGAACCTGCACTCTGCCAGCAGCGCCCGTCCTCTTCTCAGCGTATGCACAATGTACTCACTCTGGACACAATTAAGACCATCAGGGTCCAGTCAATTCTGCAGTAACTATAATCTGTTTTTCTCTTCAGCCGTTCTATGGTTTGGCTTCGGTCCTCAAGTGGTTCCTCTCCAACTTCCTAATGTAAGTGTTGCTAGGGGTAACCAGAATGTTCAAGTGTGCTATTGTGTATCACTTCAGTAAATTATCATTATCTTCATTTCCGTGTAAACGCTTTTCTTCCTTGGCTAACATTACAAAATAATTTGGTCATGTGCTGGACTGAAAACATTTCAGTTTTTTACCGTAGTGACTTGGTAATGCTCATCAAGTTATCCAAAAAACTGCTTCCAAATACTGCTGAATAATTTGAGGACCCATTTTCATATTCCCATGAGACAACTTTGGGCCCTGGCCCAGTTTTTGAACACTGCAATCTTCTTTGGTTGATAATGATGGCCAGCTAATTGACTTCCTCTGTCCACTCTGTCTCCTCTCTTCTTCACAAGGTTTCTCCTGGAATTTAATATCTGTGGCTTCTGGCACACGGAGCATCTCGCTGATGGTGAGCTCGACAAGCAAAAGATGTTTGCTTCCGAAACTTAAACTCTTTCCATCTATGTCACAAATGTCCCTTTACTTGAGCTAAGAAATGTACCTCCACGATTATAAATCATGTTTATTCTGCAAATGGTCACATCCTTCAGAGCAGAGATGCAATGTGTACCATGGAGTCGATTCTTTAGATATAATATATTGTGTACTTCTACATCGATTGCAAGTAAATTCTTGCGGGATCATTTTAAACATTAGACTAATGACACACGTTTGTTGTGTCAGTCCAACCTGTTGTGTTTCCTGTAAAGGATGTGCACCATTAATAACAAAGTCATTCCGGAACATGGCATCCTCAGATCCCCTCACCTCTCATCTTCCTCTTGTCTTTCCATCAATCACACGTTCCCTTTTTCATTACTCCACCTGCCAATCATCCACTCTACCGCCCACTCCACATCATCATCATCATCATCGTCATCTCTTCATTCAGCCAAGCCATCTTTCAGTATGTGTGAGTATCTGTCTTCAAGTGATTTTTAGGAAGATCCATCGTGGCATTTTGTGAAGTGTTTTTGTAGAATACTTCAAACTAAATACTAATGTGGTGTCTCTGATTGTGTAAGTAGCTTTTAGTAGGAACAAGCACAACTGGCAAGTTCAACAAAACAAGGCCGAAGCATACTGTGCCACTGAAACAATGTGATTCTGAGAAAAACTGACAGAAAACGTAGTTTACGACCAGACGTGAAAATGAGAACCAGCCGTTGTGGCTTCGTTCTTTCTGGTTTTCAAACCCACATTTCACCTGCAATAAATGGCTTAAGTGTGAAGCATTTCAACAGCAACCAGCATTTCCCTGTCACACCCTCTGAGCCTGTCAGTCATCAACAAAACGTCACACATACGCTTATTCTAATATCCGGCCTGGAAACATGACCCGTATCTATTTCTCCGTTAGCCTCAGCGCATAAGAAGAGAGGGGACAACCTGCAGCCATGTGACACCGAGTACCCCAGCTTCGTCTATGAGCCGTCGGTCAAAGAGACCAACGGCATTATTAAGTGTGGACGCTGCCAGAAGTAAGCACACTCTCATGCACACGTATGCACACACACACACACACACACACATCTGCAGTGCAGTCCCCTCTTACCCCTGGACCAGCCATATTAAAGTGTCCTCCACGAATCCATTTTCTATGGTGTTGCTCCTCTCTGCACACTGAGAGCAGTGTGTGTTCATACAAGAGTATCAGGCAGGGGCAAATAAGTAGAAAGAAACCGAATTTGATCTGAGTGCATGTGGTTATAGAAAAACCGAGAAGCATCCTTAGAGCAAGAGAGAGAGAAAGAGTGTGTGTGTGTGTGTGTGTGTTATAAAGAGAGAGGGAGATAGAGAGAACACAAAGAAAGGGGGGAGAGACACTAGGGTTACTGTAATATTTCAGCAGGTTTGTGATTATGAATTGAATGTGATCGCCCTCATGAGGCCAAAGGAGGTATAGAGACTGCCAACAGCAACACTGCTAGAGAGATTATTGGATTTCAAAATGTTTATTACCTAGATCGGTCAAACCTCGCAGTGGGTGCAACTAAGTTTTAAAAAATGCAAGTATTTTTACATTAAAATAAGCCTTCAAATGATGTGTTATTAATATTTGGAGTTTTGCATTAAATTCTCATTTGACAAAGTGCTAAATACAATATGTGGGTGGTTTTCTTTGTCTGCGCTTTGTGTGCACATGTTGACACGTTTACTATTGTGTGTGTTTGCGTGTGTCAGGATGTTTGTGGTGCAACAAATACCGGAGAGCAACCTGCTGATGTTGGTGGTGCAGGCGGACTGTGACTGCTCCAGACAGTACGCACCCATCACCATGGCGCCCGAGGAAGTCAAATATATCCTTTGATATTTTGTGTGTCAATTGAGTTATTAATTCGTATGAATCAGTTATAAGTATCTCTCCTTCACTCACATACCAAATTGGATGTTGTTATTGTTTGGTCGACATGATCGGTTTGCTGACCCTTTTCAACTTTCTCCCAAATGAGTTCCCTTTGTACCGCAGTCCCAGTGGCTCTGGAGAGGAGGGACACACACCGACCAGCAGGAGTTGCTCATGTTGCAGTGAATCCAGGATCTCTCCCAGCTTCCCACCACAGGACTCTAGAATTGTGTTTGGATTTCCAACGCTCGCCCCACTCACTCAGATTCTGATTGGCGAAATATGTCATTTCCAGTGTGTTGATAATTGGATGAGAATTAAAGAGAAGCCCGTTTGTGTTGTTGCTCCTTGACGCCGCGGCACATAATGCTTCAGTGCAGTGTGACAGGATGAGGTCCCAGAAGATTCGCCGGCGCCCCGAGTCCTGCCACGCCTACCACGCCCAGGTCAGCTTCTAATGGTCAACGTTTTCACTGGTTCTGTGCACCAAATAATGTACAATCCCGGTCATACAATCCTAGCTTCTGTATCTGCTGTGATACTTGGCTCGATTGCACTTTCTGTTTTTTCCCTATACAGGAGAACGCCAATGACTGTGGAGGAGCTTCTGTTATATCTCTCTCTGCCACCCTCTTCCTCACCTGCCTCTCCTTCTCGACACTTGTCTCCTGATGATGGACAACTTTGCTATTTTACCCAGGAGGTTGAAATGAATCAAGAGATGCGTTTGGACACCTCAAGTGGATTTTTTGTCACTCATGTTGCACATTTTGCTCATTTGCTCATTCTCCAAGGATGGACCTATGATGTTGTTTTTGTACTCCTGGCAATTATTACATTTGGCAAGTGAATGGGCTGTTGTTGCCATGGATACTTTTCCATGAGTTGCTTTCTCAAAATGAAAAGGGACTAAAGCGATGCAGGTGGTGGCTATGACGTGCATTGATAAAACCGGCTTATGAGTCACAAGATGCATAAACATGTTGTTAATATTAATCTGATTTATTGAAGGGACCGTAATGTCTAGGTTCCGGCAAAGCATCAGAAGAGACGGCACTTTGCCTGTGAGGAGAGAGAGATATTGTGTCTGCAGCTCAAGGGCAGCTACACGCCTGACAGTATTCAACATTCACACTTGTTATCAGTATTTACACATACCAAGAGGGGCGCACGGCCAACAGACAGCCCCCACCCGGGGGTACGAGGGATGGGATATGCACCTGTGACGAGATCTGGGTATAAAAGATGGAATCTTGATGTGCTAAAGGAGGTGTGGTTTTCGGGCTTCAACTTGCATGTTGAGGAGAGCTCCCCGTGGTTTGTACTTTGCTTTTGATCAGTGAATAAACGTCTCCCTAAAGGAGAGAACTATAGCGGACTCGTATTATTGTATAAGCTCTTCCAGGCGGTTCAATTCTGAATTACGCTACAATGTCAAGGGGGGAAAATGTGTATATCCTAAATACCACAGAATTTAAAACACACATGCCTATTATATATGCAGCTGCAAGCATGCAATACGTTGTATTGAGTGCCTGAGTACTTCATTACTGTCTCATACATGTTTATTAAACATTGAATGAGAGAAGGGCTGCAGTAATATATGGTTAACATTGTTGTGTAACATCAGTGTTGCTGCTGAAAGTTGTGTTTTCCAAGGCTGTTTGCAATATTTGTTTCTATGAATCTTCTCTTAAAGGGTGATGTCAGTGGCAAGAAAGCACTGGCAGTGGAGTTGATAAAAATGTAATAAAGATAATCATGAAATGAGAATAAATCTTATACTTAAGTTTTTACTTGGATTGCATCATTAAAATATTTGTTTCGTGGCATATCTTTCCTTGTTTTTTTAAGTCTGCCTTTCTTTCTTTATCAGCTGTGTTTTTCTGTGTGTTTGTACATACTGTATGTATTTATGCGTGGCTGGACATCACTGTGGAAACTAGGACTCTCACAGGATTTAGATATACAATCCAATTGGATTACACAATGATGGATTTGAACTGTTTTGATAAGTTATTTTTTTTGTTGATTTAAAAAAAGGAATTACATGGTTAAAAAAAATCTTGTACAAAATAATATCCCACAACATGCCTACTTGGGCGTCAGTGTTATCTAACTGCTATTTATTACTTGGCCTAAACAATTATTTTATAAATTCATGATGAAAGATACAAAAAAGGAAGCGCTCACTCTGACAAACAAGATTGTCATTTGGAGATATAAGAATACAAATGTTCCATAATTTCCATGTAAATTTACAGTGTCAATCTAATTGAATAGGGTATTTTTGTATTTGCTTGTGTTTCATATTTTGAATTTCAGCATTTCATTGTATTTTTGGGCTGTGAGTTTCCCTGTAGCTTTTTTAAATAATATTTCTAAATCATCCTACAAAGCATGTCTTTACATTGAGCTTACTATGATGACAACATTGCCTGAGCATTTGCCTGTTTATGTCATAGACTCATACATATTGTGTGTGAGTGTGCATCATTACAATGTTGTGTCTTCCTGATATTATCTGAGTAATTATATTCATTTGTCTCATTTTTGTTTGTATTTTCCCTGGACAATATTCTGGATATTGTATGGTTGACATGTGACCAAGTTGTATGTTGACTGACTGAAATCATGATTTGAGCAACTAAATTAAATGATCCATATGGTTTTTGTACCGTATTTGTTTTCACTGACTGTTCTGTTTTGTTTGTCAGTAATTTATTTAATTGCACACAAAGAAACAACAATATAGGCGAAACAGATAGTCAAGGGATTACTTATACTCACAAAGAGATGTATATCATTCATGTGTCATATAAAGGTGATCTAATGTCTGACCTCATTGAATCTTTGATGTTGAATTTATTGAAGAAGTGGATTAAATCCCAATAAGATAGAAAGATAGATAGATAGAAAAATACTTTATGCGTCCTCTGGGGGACATTTGTTAGTCGCAAGCATACAACATATACAATACAATTAAATTGCAGAGCAGGACATATTAAATGTAAGAAATTGAAGAATTTTTTTTAAAAAGTATATAAATTAAAAACAACATCTGTCAATTAACAATAAACACCCTTACTTGTTCAATAATGTAATCCAATTATTTATAACTGAACTTCTGTGCTCCCTGGAAATATAAAAGTGGAACATAAAGTGGTTGAATGTATATGCGTATTGCACCAATACCAGGAATAATGCAAAGGTTTAAAATCATACAGTATCTGCAACTGTTAAATATCATCGTGATACAGAAAAGCTGTGTGGCGGTTATTCATATGTATCAGAGTCCATGACATAAACGGGCAATGTTGTCATAATGAGTTCAACGTAAAGACATGCTTTGTAGGATGATGTGTGGTGGTTATTCATATTAAAAAACACGAGAAATTAAATTATATTTCATCCTCTCTTTTCTTTCTTTTTTCCTGATAAAAGTGTCTCTACAATAAACACCAGCGCGTGTTCGACTGTATATGGCCTACAGGATGTAATGAGTGAAGACGACCAGCAGGGGCGCTAGAGTTCCCTCTCTGGCTCATTGTTTTGCGGCTCCGCGTCGCTCTGCACCGCCGGGCGGAGACAGCGACGGGTCAGAGGAAAATGGCGGACGGTGTGGATCACATCGATATCTACGCCGACGTCGAGGAGGAATTCAACCAGGTATTGAATGAATTATTAATGCACCACACTTCGACTAAAGGTTGTATGTGACTGTTTAGTTACGTTTCCCGTTGTTTGTCGTATTTTTCGGAGAACGGTGCGCTTCACTCGGGCCGACGAGTTTCCCTCGCGCACAGGCCCCCGTTCACCATGCTGCAAATCCGCATCCTCGAGGATATTATTCTGCTCGAAATGTTGCATTTGCGGCTGTTTACGGCGTTTTAGACGGCGCGCGATGCACGCAGCAATGGCCCTGCACGGTGCACATTGAAACGTGTGTGTGTGTGTGTGAAAGCGAAACGCAGCCGCGTGTATTGTTCTGCGCTCGCCGTCTGAGGCCTGTGGCGGGTTATCGAGCACAACAAACGTAGTTTCGTGAGCTAGCTCGCGTTAGCTGTTTTACCAAGACAATTATGTTTACTCCGTTTATTTTGTAAGTCCTTTTTGTGTTTTCAGTTCATTTAAATAATCTAATTATGGGTGTGTATGAAACGTTTTTTGTATTAATTGGAAACGTGTTTTAATAAATGTAACGTTATGGATTGTTAGCTTCTGTTAGCTTATGTGAGGTTAGCGTGTAACGTCGAGAGTCGGGTGTTGTCTTTTTTCACACGCTCATTTCCCCTAATATACAGATCTGTGACGCAAATAATTTGATAATTATAGTAAAGGTGTATAGGCTACGTTATCTGCACCAACATCGTTCCCCCATAGTGTGGGGACGTCTGTTTATACACAGAAAATGCTATTTTAAACCTACGCCTTCCTATAAACGGCTTATGACATGACCGCATCATTCATCAGCAAACTATCAGCAGCTTCTCCAATGACGTCGACTGTGCATTATTGTTTGCATATCTGGTAACATGCACAGACAATATTACGGAGGTTTTGACTTGTTGACGCACTTACGAGCATGTGGTGCCTTTTTAAAGAGTTACTGACTAAGGTTCAGCTTATCGTGAGTTAAGTTAATCAGAAAAATGTCTTTTAAAAATAGGTTTATGGTCCTATTTGGCCATAAGAGGGTCCTACCAGCTCCATAGGGATTTCCTCTGTACACATATAAACAAGTACTTTTGACAAAGCCGATCATTTAAGATGTGTTTGTATGAGCAGTAAACTTCACATGCACGAATACCAGCTATTAGTAAGAAAAAATATTTCCTTTTATATCTAAAAGCTGTACATAGTCGCTATTAGGCGCACACCACTAGCCTTGTTGAACTGATAAAGGCAAGTGGCCTTGTGAAATAAAGCTGGAGGGGGGGGAAACGTTTCTCAAATTGGGCAGTTATTGCACAGAAAACAATACGACAAAATATACCCCTATTATGCGTTATGGGCGTACTGAAGAAATCAGCAAATATATGTTTTTACAGTACACACACAAAACCGATAGACTTTTTTTGACACTGCAGCAAGGGTAACTAGTACATGCAGATGAATGGCAACCGCCGTCCCTCAATTCTGCAGAGCACGAAGCTGCCACAGCTCAGAACACATTAGCTAAGACGGCAGACTTTTACAATTCAATGAACTCTCTATGGAAGCAGGTAGACAAATGTATGGCTTTGAGTGTATTTAGCAGCATAAAGAACAAATGGATTACATTTTATACGTGTGGATTATATTATATTCAGTGTTCTGAAAGTATCACTTGTGATTTACTGAACTGTTGCCGTCACGCTCAACAGGAATCTGACTACCCGGTCCACGAACAGATCGACCTGTATGATGATGTAATATCCCCATCGGCCAACAATGGGGATGCTCCAGAAGACCGCGACTACCTGGACACGCTGACAACACCGGGTGGCTCAGATGGAGGGAAGGGTGCCCCACCCAACGTAGTCTACACCTACACAGGCAAAAGGATTGCCCTGTACATAGGAAACCTCACATGGGTGGGTATCTGAGAATTATGTTCAGACTATTTAGGCAAATAATGGACAATGTTTAAGTGCATGATTAAACAGTAGCACCATTTTCTTTAAAGTAAAGACAATGACAGTCCTGTAAACAAGGTATTCTGGTGCCACGCTAAATGTTGACCAAACATCCTTCTGCACGTTGTAAAGCGTTACATAATGATTATCAAAGTAAGCAAGTCGGTAGGAATATACTGATGATGCCTTCTTCTGGTACGCAGTGGACAACAGACGAGGACCTGACGGAAGCTATTCGTTCGGTTGGCATCTCGGATGTGCTGGAGATCAAGTTCTTTGAAAACAGAGCCAATGGCCAGTCCAAAGGGTAAGGTCATCTGTTTTTATCATGATTAAACTAAATCGTAGCCTATTATATATACCAAGGCTTCTTGGTATATTTTGAAAATAGTGAGTTGAAAAAATAGAAATCATCGTTTTATTTTTTTGCATGAATCTAATTGTTTTTATTCTCTGCACCCATTTTGCAGGTTTGCGCTAGTGTGTGTGGGATCGGAGGCATCGTCGAGAAAATTAATGGAGATGCTGTCGAAGAGGGAGCTCCATGGTCAGAATCCCATCGTCACCGCGTGCAACAAGCAGTCGCTCAGCCAGTTCGAGATGCAGTCACGTAAGAGTAAGTAGGATTAATGCACGTTTGGGATCTTAGCTAGTTTAAAACCTAAAATTAATTTTACTTGCATGCTTGTTACCTTGCTGTTTTTAAGATGTCACGTAACATATATATATTTGTAAAAATACATGAACCTCATGTTCGGAGTATGCTTATCATGCCCATTGACTTTTGATCCCAGCGTGTTTATATGTGCACAATTATTTTCTCCTGTATATGAAATAGAAAACTGAGTTACATAATATTTAGTCTCTTTATATTCCTCAGGTACCCAGTCAGGGCAAATGTCTGGGGAGGGTAAAGCTGGTCCTCCTGGTGCTGGTCTTCGTGGAGGTTTTCCCATGGGTCGAGGCAGAGGCAGGTTCCCTGGACCACCCGGCCCCGGTGGAGACCGCTTTCCTGGTCCTCTTGGGCCGGGTGGACCGCCACCACATTTCCCGGGTTAGTTTGGGAACAAGTGTTTGTGCCGGTATGGCTGGGACAAAGTCGGTTTCAGTTCACTCAGTTGAAAAATTATATTTAAATACTGCTGAAATAAAATAAGATGGTTAGTGATTGTAAGTAATTAACAACTAAGAGGAATGAGGGGCAAACTGAAGGTATTGTTACGCGTTACTTTGGTCTTGCGATGCCAAACACGGTAAGTTTGTGGTAGAAAAGATTATCGTGTTGTGATCAATCCTCTGGGAGAACCAGCTGAATTCTCTCGTTGAAACGAATACTACTAATTTCCATTTGAAGCAAATTAATGGAAAGATGTATTGAAAGTATCTGCGCATCATGAGTCAGTTAGCTCATTGAACCGACTGCTAGTCCTGGTCGTGCGCTCTCACCTGTTGAGATTTATGGATCAGTACATTGATTTCTAATTTAGACATGGTGCTGTTAAAAGATAATTCATATTTTTGTAGGCTTTTGTCTGTATATATATAGTTGTTTTTCATTGTTTTTTACAATAAAGCATTGTAAAAAAAATTGAATTAATCACCATAGTGTGAGAAATTAAAACAACATAAGATTTAGTAAAATTCAGCTTTCTGTCTGGCAGTGCTGCTCTGTAAGCACCGTCCAGACTTTGCTACGACGTTCACCAGAACCCAGACTAGTCTATTGTATGTGTTTCTTGTGCGCAATCTTTTTAACCATTAAATCTCCCTTGACAGGGTTTTGTCTTTGCATGTTTCCCTCCCCATTTGGTTTGTTCTTTCGTTGTCTCTTCACCTGCAGCTGAACAAAGAATCCTTTCCTGGCTTTCTGGCAATTTAGAACACCGTTGCTTAAGAAGCAGTTTGCTCAAAGCTTTGCTTGGCAAGCTACCAACTTTAAATTCCTTGCTAATCTTGGCTTGGCCGCCTCACACAGATAGTAGGCAGAGCTGCCGGCTCTTCTCTCTTTCCCATTTCTGTGTCTTTTCTTCTCATCCCACTTTTTTTTTCCACATCTCTTTTTTCCCGCTGAGTGGCTGATGCCCCGTGCTGCTGAGCTGTGACAGGCCTTCAGTTAGTATGGGGATGTTTATGAAGGGTAGAGTTGTGATTGGTTTGCTTTCTTCCCCATTAGGCCCGGGCATGAGACCAGATCTGATTAGACACCAAGATGGCCCTCTGATGGATATGAGTTTCAATCCCTTCCCGCCGGGGGGCAGGAACGGGAACTGGCGTGGCAGAGGTGACGCACCTCTTGATCTGATTGAATTTATCAATCACTTTTTTTATCCTAACCCTCGGCTGTTTATTGGTGGGAGTTATATCATTATAACACCTGCATTTCTTACTCTCTTATTCCCTTAATATACAGTTTCCACAAAATACTAATAGTTGTACATGAGGCCAGGATAACAGTGCAAACTAAAGGAACGCTCCCTCTCAATTAAGTGTTGAGGGGAGAGCATTGAATGCAGAGTGTTTGTTTTAAAAAGCCTGCTTGAAACGATTTGCTTTGAGTGAATAATCTTTTTTGTTGCCCTCTGGTTTATTTTGCAGTATTATTATTATTTTTTACATGCCCTTTTGACATTTGGTGTTCCCTGTAGCTATGGCATGCAGTTTTTGTGTGTTATTGTCCTGTTTTTGAAGAAGATCATGTAAAATACTAGCTCCTACAGGATATTAAAATTAGAACTTGGCCGATTTATCTGTCACACACTTTTTCTTTTTATATGAGAGTTTTAAACCAGCCGAATATATTTCCAAGCAGAAAAGACTGTTGTTTTTTTAACCACGTTTATTTTCACTTGGTACCAATGTTGTGGAGAACTCTACCTGCTATGACAAACAACATAAAGTGTTCACTAACTCTTACTTTGTCTCATGCTCTCCGGTTTGGTCCCTTGTGTTCTCTCTTAGGTGGAATGCAGGGTCCTCCACGTCCCCCACTTGGCCCACCTGGTCCTCCTGGTCCACCAGGACCTCCACTTCCTGGTCAGGGCCTTCCACCTCCCCTATCTGGTCCTCCAAATCGAGGCGATAGGCTTCCTCCCCCTGTTCTATTCCCTGGTCAGTTTGGCCAGCCTCCGATGGGCCCCCTGCCCCCAGGTCCACCTCCTCCAGGTTATGGCCCGCCTCCTGGTCCCCCACCCCCTCAGCAGGGCCCACCGCCCCCGGGCCCCTTCCCATTACGTCCCCCAGGCCCCATTGGGCCCCCCATGGCTTTGGCTCCACCTCCACACATGCCAGGTCCCCCACCGGGTGGACCGCCACCAGCACCCCATGTCAACCCTGCATTCTTCCCCCCACCTGGCAACAACAATATGCCCCCGAATGACAACCGAGGCCCCCCTGGACCAAACGACCCATACGGACGCCCACCACATTTTGAAAGAGGGGACTTCGGTCCTGGAGGCCGGTAAGAATGCGCGGTGGAACAAATATTGAACATAGTAATTCATATAATGGAATTTGTACAAAGGGTCGCTCGTTTTATTAAGTGCAAACATTCTGGACTTGCATAGTAACTTAGTAGCTGATTTACACTTACATTTTTGTTTACATTGTTTGCAAAGATGAAAGTGTGTCTTGTAACCTAACGCATGCATTGACCTCTGTGTGTATTTATAGTGAGATGGAGGCGTCACGGACCCCTCTCAGTGAGGCAGAGTTTGAGGAGATCATGAACAGGAACAGAGCCATCTCCTCCAGCGCCATATCTAGAGCAGTGTCTGATGCCAGTGCAGGTAACACGCATCAGAATGTCGGTGTGCACACATGTAATGCCAACAAGGCTCCCACTGAGAGCCTATTAAAACGTAAGGCAACCCTGTGTTCTCTTTAGCTGACTATGGCAGTGCTATAGAAACCTTGGTGACAGCTATCAGTCTGATTAAGCAGTCCAAAGTGTCAGCAGATGACCGCTGTAAGGTCCTCATCAGTTCCCTGCAGGACTGTCTCCACGGCATTGAGTCCAAAAGCTACGGTTCCGCCTCCAGGTAAGATTACATTTTGAGCCGTATCAATTCTGACTGTACCTAAACAATTTCTTCCAATTGGGATTTGGCCCTGGAGCATTTGGTGTTTGAAACTTTGAACCCCTTGTACACAGTCCAATGATGCTTGTCCATGCCAGGCGAGAACGTTCCAGGGAACGGGACCACAGTCGCTCCAGAGAAAAGAGCCGACGACACAAGTCCCGCAGTCGTGACAGGCATGAAGACTATTACCGAGAACGCAGCCGGGAGCGGGACCGCCATCGCGAGAGGGACCGCGACCGTGACCGTGAGAGAGAGAGGGAAAGGGAGTACCGACACCGCTAGAAGGAAGGTGGGTACCACATTTCCCGTTTTATTTACCTCTGTCATAAGCTCTCTTCTGTCTTCTTCGTCACAACACTTTTTAGACCTGGATCGAGCCAGAAGATGCGTTTGCGTTGAGTGCGCACCTCCTCGTCATTGGATTAAAGGCTTCCCTTTAGTTTTTCGAAGGAAAAGTTGCCATTGTCCTCAAATAGTCAGTCCTAGGCCATAACAGGCTTTTTAACATTTAAAAAACTTGAAATAATAATCTACAGTAAAGAATGACACTTGAATATCCCTCTATGAATATAAGAGGTAGATCAGGAGAGACGAGGTAAGCGATCCGTTGGTTTCAGGTAGGTATACGGTAAGTCACAGTTGTATCTGGTCTTTCAGACAATATGTGTAACACACTTGTTGTATTTACCATGCTACATTGCACAAAAGGGTTTGTAAGAGTTGTATCAATGCTGTGCATCAAATCAGAAAATACACTGATAATTACTGGCAATTGACTATGTGGATGTATTGTTACTTTTGGTCTTCTTGCCCTTGAGGCTGGCAAAATGTAATGGTCACTTTTTATATTCTGTGCCAAATTTAAATTGAAAAAATCGTAATGAATTCAGTGATAGGGCATTTGCTAGAAATCCCTGTTGCTTGTACATGTTTTTCTGTACTTTTAGTAGTAGTTCTGCCTTTTTACTGTTCAGAGACTCTCCTGAGATAAGCTTTTGCAAATATAACATTGGTTTGGCTCATGTATCAACATTTTGTTTTTTACCAGCAGCTATGGCCAGTAGACAAAAAATAAATATAGATTTTTCTGCCTTGAATATGAAGATTCAATACTTAATTGCCATTTCATTATATGTGAATTGAAGTGTATTGTGGCTTGGTTTGTCAGTGTGCTTGTAATAGTAGTCAAAGTATTCCCCAATAATTTTTTTACAGTACTAAATAACAGATATCATTTTGTGTGGTCTGTTCAAATTGGATTGTATTTTAGACAAACTAAATGACAGTGTTCAACTTGTCGATATTTCATCAATCTACACTTTGTAAATGTTTCATTCAGTCATGTTGTATACATATGACCATTTCAGTTGAGTATATATATTTATATAAATAATTGTCATGAGAAGAACATTCATTTATCAAACAGTGTTAATAACTGCTGATTTTTGGACACAGAATATTTTGACTGTCATTTTGCCATATTTGCATGTCAGTAATATTGCCTGACATTTTAGTCAGATTGAATGTTTTGTAGCTGATTATTACTCACTTTGGAACCATTGTACCTCAATTTAAGAGGTTCGGGTGAATCGAGAGAAAAACATTCATACCTTTTTGTTCTGAAAACAAAGATCGTAATGGCCTTAATACACATATTGTGTAACATTATGCTTGATCAATGACTGCATTTAAATTATTTGTAATATGCTGATTGTCAGAATTGGTTTACATACAGGATCAATGCATGATTAGTTGCAGTATCTTACAGATATGATTGGCAAGAGTAATTTACATGTACACATTGAATATAAAATTAAAAGCTCGAACCAGAAAGACGTTTTCAGATCCCACGTTTTTTGGCTGTCGCCATTATTACATTTTCTCTAGTCGGGTTACCTTATGCAGTTAAACTAAAGAAAATCTGAATCTTATTTGCAAGAAAATGTCAATAATATTGAAGGTATACAATAATTTATTTCGTCAATTTAGCAAATTCATGACTGCTAATTGTTATTTGACATTGACTGATACATAGGATACATTTATATATGTTTTATGTGACTTGTATGTACAGATGACTCCCACTTAGTTGATTTTTACCATAACTCGTCATAGGCTGGCAGGAGATCATGAAAGTATTTTTGGCTCATAGCGTTATGTTTTATGCTGGCTTTTTGGATGTTGAGTCATGTTATGGGTGCGTTGTAGTAGACGATACATAACACCAGCTTGTGCACAACAAATATCAATACCATATTTCAAATGGTTTGTGGTAAATGTCTTTTGAGGCTAATTGTCCAGCTTGGGGTTCGGCTTCCGTGCGCCACTCGCGTGTCAAACATGATAACTTGTGTAAAGTCTTGGAACTGCAGTTGAAATATCTGGTTTGATCGATTTTTGTGTCGTTCTCATGTCCTTCACTGCCACAGCACGTCAGATGTTTGTGGCGTTTCTATGAACCGGTCCTTCTAGGGCAGTCTAGGTGGTCACATGGACCTGAAGCATCCTTGTCCTGTTGGGCATCACCCAAAATAATATTTCGTATAATTTTACAATAATTTTCAGATCTTAACTACATCTATTTTTGAGACCTGTTTAAATACAAACACTACATACAGATGTTTTAAACATGCACTATTTCATATATTTCTCTCACACTGATACATATGAACTGGGGTGGTTTTGCCTGTGGGGTTACTGAATTCTGAAAAGCAGGGAATACAACTGTCTCCCTTATGTCAGCCCAAGCTGGATTGATCTTATATGTAACACCTAATGGTCCATATACCAACCAATATTTACTGAAGTAAGACTTTATGTCCACTGGGAAACTCTTAACAAAACATTACTCTTGTAAAGAGTATTTTTCCCAAATTGTTTCCACTTAAATCTTAGCATACGTATATTTTCAGTAGCAACAGCTAAAATCCTTTAGCGTGCTGCATTTCAATAGCATTGCAGCAGCAATCACTACAATGATCACATAATGTTGTTACCTGTTGTGTAAGAGATCCCCAGTGGGCACAGGGCCTTATAAATATCGGTAATTTGTAAATGAGTGAAAATTTAGTATTTTCAACTAAATGGTTCTCGGTCTGTCTGATATCTTATTGCACGGTCATTAGGGGAACATCGAATTGCTGCTTTTAACCCTGATGGTAGACTGGCTACTTGTTGTGTCCACAGACGTTAAAGCTCTTTAATCTGTTCATATTGGGGGAAATGTACACTGTTTGCAACGGGCTGAAATGACTTTTTCTGCGATCTCTTCGGTCTGTACATGCGTGCCCAGGGTCACACGCCTGATGTCCTTTCACACAGGCATACCGTTTGCTCATGTTGAACCAGGGTCAAACAGTTGTATGTACATGTCAATAAGCATTCATGCCCATGTAAATGAAAGGGAGGTTTTATAAGTTATACCTGAATATACAGATGGGCTACATGTGTATACAATTAGACGATTACAATGTCCTCTTTAATTTGGCCATTGGAATGCTTTAGTTGTGCAAGTCTTCTTTTCTTCAGACCAGAAGCCATCTATACATCTTTCTGAATAATTTATGATCGAGTTGACGCACAGGTGATGCCCACATCAACCAGCTTGCTTGTCAAAATGTCATCTGTAAAATCTGAATATTTAAATAGTAAGTATCACATCTTGGGCTGTTTTGTGTTTTTAACGGATAAACAAGTTGAAGTTCTGAGTTCGTGGACTGGTTGACCCTGGTTTGACTCGGTCCTGCTACACACGTTAATATATTCTATAAACTATAATATTCTATAATGAACATAGGTTCAAAGCATATTTTTATTATGACATGATTTGTTGGTCTGATATTTGATCTAATCTGTAATTTGAGTGACAAAAGTTCAGCTATGCCCCTTCCCACTTGTACTGGATGTTAAAGTCCCTTATAAATGATGGTGTAACGAGGAGTACCGTTGAGTTTGACTACTGTGTTGTATACAATATTGTTGTCGGTTTAACTGTTTTTGTCTGTAGCCATGCACCATGTCAAATCAGTTCTACAGCAAAAACATCAAGTTTCAATATGCATTTGAATCTGAGTCGTGTGACATCATCTGTACTCATTTGACATGCCTGTAAGTGAGGCCTGTGAATCAAAACCTTGCATCAGCAAGGCTTAATTAATCACATTTCAATAATTAGAATACTTAACACATTTGAAATGACTTTCTGTATCAGAGCTGTTGTCATTTCATCTGATAAATGTAATACTTCTGTTCCGGGGTGCTTCAATGTGGGTACAAATGTCATCGGGTTAGTGGACCCATTGTTGACTAATTATTCATTGCTGCTGTCTTTCATAGTTTAAGATAAACAAGCTGCCTCCAGATTCCTGCCCCTTGTTTGCTGGACTTTGTCTTTCTCAATTCTAAATACAAATATTGCAGCTTAATTGCTGGCAATGTTTACTATTCCATAAATACTACATTACAATGACAGCTCTTCCCTGTTGAATAGATTACAATATATATATATTTAAACGTGTAACTGGGCAGTTGTAGCAATCTGAATCAGATGCGTGCCTTCCTCGTAGTTTAATGTTTTTATCTGGCTTTTTTGGTCCTTTGTGTCTTTACCTCCGATATTGCTGAATTTCTATGTAACATGTCACAGTGGTTTAGTTTTTAAGTCTGTACCTAAAGCTGACCATTACTAGTTGTTTGTAAGGACAATGTAAAAGTAGCGATTGCATTTATAATTTGTAGTAAATTTATTAAAATAAAACTACCAATGAACTATAAACATCTAGTGGATTGTAGATTTCTTTTCAAAGTGGAGGAAACAAATATTTTAAGAAGGAAAGAAAAAAACTGGTTATTGGGGGAAAACATTTCTAACTTTTTTCCCACCACACAAAACAGAAAATACATTACATCGTGCCGAACTGATCCAAAGCCAAATGCACACTTTATGGCTCTAGCCATTTAGAAGATTACCCAGAATATCTTCACCCATATGATTTTAATACAGTTTCTCATGTCAATGCCTCATTTGAAATTTAGCATAACCTCAAACAAATTTCCAAATTTACCATCCCAAGTCTTAAGATGAACTACTTCTTTTTTTTACATGGATGTCAATTCCTGTTTGTCAAAAGCTTCAAGAATCTGTACACACATTTTTTCACACTCATTTAAACTATTTCAAATCGGTTTTAATAACAGTTTAGTGCATTCAGGCACATTTTCAACTGCATATTGTAATATATTTCTGTGGGTGGGTGTGTGATACACTTGGATATTTCCTGTTCAAGTTTGCATGACAATGTTTGTGTCTGGGCCCGGGCTGGGTGCAATCCACAGTCAACTGAGCATTTAGCGAAACAGAAGTCCTCCCAGGATATTGGTTTGGCATTTAGATGCCACAGTTTAAGTTTTCCTGACCACAGCCGCCCGCCCTCCCCTCCCGGCCACAGTAACATGTCCAGTCAGTGGATTTGGAAGAACGCCGTCCCTTTGACTCAAAGTGATGGTGAGTTGAGCCCAGCCCGGGTGTGCACTGTGTCTGTAGTCTAGAGGTGTAATGAGGAGGGGGGGGGGGGGGGAGTGTTCACTGTTGGGCTGCCTCCAAACCAAACTCCACCCTTCGTTTTGACACCTTTTCAGCTAACGAGGATCAAGGATGGATGGAAGAAAAAGGGGGAAGACTTTCAGTGCGCCACCACCTCCCCACCCTGCATGACCGGACAGGATTACCACCACCACCTCTTCCTCATGTCTCCTCTCCTTTCTTGGTCTCCACCTATTCTTCTCTGTGTGTGTGTGTGTGTGTTCATCTTGTCTGCCTGAATAAGAGCAGCGGATGGAGGCGCCCGCCCTGTGTAAGGCTATGTTATCCCAACATATATACTCATGGTAACTAAAGATGAAAGAGAAGAAACTTTCCAAGCAGTTCTTTTATTTTTATGATGTTTTATTTGACATGTGTGATGAGTTTTTTTTTTTTTTTTTTTTTTTTTTTTTTTTTGGTGCAAAGAAACAATAAAATGGCCCACACACTCCCTAATTAGAAGACACAAACATTACATCCTATTTGTTTTTTATTTTTCCTTGGCTCATTGTACTGTGTACATTCAGTTTAGAGATCAGTTTTTATAGGGTACATGTTTGATGTGTTCTCCCCACCCCTCATTCTCATTTCTTTCTTTTGTTAGAATGTTTGTAAATGTCTCTCTGCTTTTGATTAAAAACTAGATGGTGTTGTAATAAAAAATGTTTACTGAGGTACTCGATGCATTTGGTGAATTCCTCTACGTTTGACTCATTTATATTAAATGTGTATTTCAATGTTTTTCATCATGAATTTGTGTGGGTTAAGATTTTTGTTTATTTTTAGCGAGAAGCTTTATGGTTTAAAAAATAATAGCCTTTTTGTGGTTGTTATTTTATTCAAATGGATCGAACTTTTATACGGTAAGAAGATTTAATTGAATGTACTCTTTTGCAATGTGCATTGATGAAAGGATGTCAACCTTGAACCAGTTTACGGTCAATGTGTACATGCAGCAATTTTGGGCAGTTTTATTTACTATTAAGCCAAAAGAATCCACAATACTGTAACGCACTGAATAGCTTTTACCAAGAACCCTTCTAATCCAAATTGTTTGTCTTTGTTTTGTTAATGTGAAATCTATTCATTCTTATATTTGGTAATCCATGTTAATTCAAGCAGCCTTAATCTTGCATGGAATTGGTCATTCATATTTTGAATTCATCCCGTTTGCTAATTTGCCATTTAAAGACGAGTTTTGACTTTTTTGTTGCTCTTCTGTGCCACAGCTAACCTGTTTCTGTATGTCCGTGTGAAACACTTTTACTCTGTCACACCATAGATGCAATAATTTAATACAACATACGGAAACAAATTCAGGGAAACTGGTTTTTCATATGCAATTTGTTTATATGTGATGTGCACCATAACATTAACTTTGTCATCATATGCAAGGCCGACTGTCATGTTCATTTTTTTAACGGACTCATTTGCAACTCTGGGATACAGAACTTTTAGTTTGGAGTATTTCATATGATGATAAATAAGCACTTTACATGTCTGTTTCTTTTTCTTTGCTGTTATTTTTAATTACAAAATATATTAGGCTTAAATGTCTTAATATTTACGGCCGGACAGACCAGTGATTCATTTTCCGTAGATAAAATGGGGGAGGGGGATTTGTGTGGCTGCAACGGTGCTTTCTGAGGCGCTTTGATATTGCTGCTGAATATGGAGCAAATGAAATTTCAAATTCATACTGTCGATCAACACTGATATTAACAGGTCAGCAAACACGACGCGTTTATGTCGACTCTTTATTGTCGAAGTTTCTCGTGTGATTTTTATTGGAGGTTATTTGTTTACATGCAAGTGGATTGTTTTTTGTTTATTATTCCCCTGTCGCCTCATTCCAAATCCATAACTATCCCCTAAAATACGACCTGTTCAAAAGTGTTTGATTGTAAAGATGTTTGACATCTAGTTGCCCTAATGGCTCCAGGAATCCCTGTGAACTTTGGTGAAAATATGTCAGACTGTGAAGGCACCCAAACACTTTTGAAAACCCTAAAGATGCTTCTGTTGTCTGTTTTATTAACCATATATATATTTATATAGTGTTACATATTAAGGAGTATTAATCCATTTGCTGACGTAACTTTGTAAACTCTGTAAAAGAGTAATAAAGCATTGTAAAATGTTTTTTTGTACAAAAACGACGTGAAAAAGTATGACATTTTGCACTTTATGGAGGGGATTTCTTAAACTGTGTTAAATGTGTGAGTGACACCTCTCTACCGAAGGCTTCTTCATGCCGTAGCACTAAGTCTTTTAGGTACATGGACTTTTGTGATATCAACACACTCCCGGCACAGTGCCACTCATTGTCTTCCTCGTCTCGGGTGTAATCGGGCTTACGGTCGTGATGCCCGGGCGTCTCTGTGTCCTGCCTTGTGCTGACCTCTCTCCACAGCGCAGGGGGTAAGTGTTTCCAGGTCTGCATCGCTACAGAAGACCAAACGGTCCGGTCCAGTTGAGGGCTGGCGGACTCTGCCGCATCATGACAGACTTTACCTCACACAAGAGGCCGGAAAGTATATTTTCTTGTGTTTTCAGGATTTGACTTGGAAAAGTGGAATATATTTTCACTAGGTGTGACTACCTGAGTGTCAGCTACCTTTTCATTGTAAGAGATAATGTAATTGAGCAGAGTAGTTTTGCAGACTTGCCCAGTGAAGAGCAGGGCTACATGAAAAGTGTAGTTTGTATTATTAATGCAGATTAAAAGACCCCTCTAAATTATTTACAATGGGGGCTGCTATCATCCTGTACGACCGCCGGCAATGTTTTGTTCTAACGACGCATTCCCTGTTTGGGGAAAGCCTATGGTAGCCAAAAGCCATTAAGTGGTCATTGCACCTACAACAATAAATAAAACATTTATACATTTGTTTTTGTTTTGTGGTTTTCCTTTGTACATAATGCATTTCATTAGTCTGCAGTGGGCATCAGGTAAAGGTAAACTATATAAAGTACTCAAACCAACTAATGTCAATACAATTTGGTCTGCAAATTATCTTTTGAGTAGGATGACATTTTTTTAAATGCATTCGCCCTAATTTTTGTATTTGCAGGTTTTTGATGAAGGTGCATAAACAAACTAGCAAACATAAATAATGTAGATGCTGATATGTATTTGTACTAAATATAAAAATACCAGTCTTACCTATGTACGGGTCATTGTCGACGTCACAGCACAACCAGAACGCTGCGTTGTGAGAGCCAATCAGCGCTGAGCTGCTCCGCTGTTGGATCTAATTGGCTGCTGCTGGTCTCGTGACGCTGGATGCGGAAGTCATTCAAACCGGGGCGCTAGATGTTACGACGTGTGTGGCATTTCCACAAGAAGTATAATGTAGAAAAATTGGTTAATTATTCCGTGGCGGATGGCGGAAAATATGTTTCCACTGAGCAAAGTAACGGAGATAAGCCACGCCCCCACAACGACGCGTATGACGGGGCTAAACCACAAACAGTCGGGCTAGTAAACTCACGCGAGGAAGCGCTGTCAGTTCTGTTTGTGACGGGTTCACACACACATGCTGACCAATGGATCTCCAGGACCTTTCCAGGACTTTAAACCAAATTTCCACGATTAAACATTTTGTGAAAACTCTGTGTATACATGAACAAGTGAGAAGATATAGTATATATATACATTGTATACGCGGTGTCAGTATAGTCATTTGTTTTGCAACGTTAAGATACTTAGGTAGAGCTAATAAGGCGGTTGCAGAGTGTGTGAGCCGTCGAGTAAATTATAATACAAATTATCACAAACACGTAATACATCTTTCTACTCTTCTCCGATGCTTCCTCCATCAGCCGGAACCATAATGTGTCGATGTTTCAATCCTACCGGGCATTTTAAGACGTTACACTCGTCACTTCCGGCTGTTGTTTGGCTGGTTGTTTGAAATGAGAAGTCTGGCTGTATAAAGCCTACTTTTAATGCTTGAATGGCAGGTTTATTCCATGAGGATACACGCTGTGGAACAAGAAGAGTCATATAGAGTGTGCTACGGGATAAACGTCACTCTTTCGACCGTACTATGTTTAAAAAGATGACTGAATTTGGTCCAGATTCCGGGGGGCGAGTTAAGGTAACGTGACACTGGAGCCGTTTTGTGTTATTGGAAATATATACTCATTGTATTATTGCGATAGTTTTATAATTAAGCAACGGAAATGTTCTTATCAGTGAATAATCTCGGTAGCTATAATTAATGTTAAGTTGCCCACACCGCTTCTCTGTCCTGTTTTTATATCATTTTATAATTGGGGGCGTTTGAACAGGAACACGCTCATATGATTAAATGTGTTGCCTCTCTAATCTGCAGGGAATAACCATCGTGAAGCCCATTGTGTTTGGGAACGTTGCCCGTTACTTTGGGAAGAAGAGAGAGGAGGATGGACACACACACCAGTGGTCTGTTTATGTGAAGCCTTACAAAAATGAGGTGAACTTTTCAAATCACATCCAGGCTTCTGCAAAGCATATGAAAATACTGCCAACTGCCAACCAAAGTTCTTCTTCTTAATTGTTTACATAAATACATAATATTGTTCTCCCAGGATATGTCTGCTTTCGTAAAGAAGATCCAGTTCAAGCTTCATGAGAGCTATGGTAACCCTCTGAGAGGTGAGTACACCTTAACAGGTGTATGGGACGAGGAATCCGAATGGATCCGTTTTGTTGCCTCCTGTGGATTCTATTTATTTAAATTCAAATGGAAATGTGACATTTAATAAGAGAAAATATGTTGGGGATTGATACAGTGGTACTTCATATAATCATTTAGTGGATCACTGCGTTTTTCTTCCCTCCAGTGGTGACCAAGCCTCCATATGAGATCACAGAGACGGGTTGGGGAGAGTTTGAGATCATCATCAAGATCTTCTTCATTGACCCCAATGAGAGACCTGTGAGAGCCAAACTGATATTTTATTTGTGTTAAATACTCAACACATAATAATAAGTATTTAGTAGGAACTGAACCTCCTTGTAAGTATGCTTATTTTGAATGCGTGTGTCTCTTAGGTGACTCTGTACCATCTGTTGAAGCTGTTCCAGTCAGACTCCAGTGCAATGCCGAAGAAGACGGTTGTCTCTGAATTCTATGATGAAATGGTACGTCTGTTAGCTTGCTGTAGCTTGTGAGCACATTGTATATACTGCATCAATTCATGGTCTTTTACGGAGATACTGTTCAATATTATTACCTACTACTAAATGTCCAAAGATTCCACACAAAGAGCTTTGATTTTCATTCTGATATGGTCACATCGCATCAGTATTTTGATGAAATGTAGAGCTGTGTGGAACTGTGAGTGATGGATCTGACTCGGTTTTCGTTATGATTCAGATCTTCCAGGATCCTACGGCCATGATGCAGCAGCTGCTGACGACTTCAAGACAACTCACCCTGGGTGCATACAAGCATGAGACCGAATGTATGTACACACACAACGAACACACACACAAGACACATATACCCCAATTTATTTTTACGTTAACCTCATTCCCTGCATACGGTGGGGAAAAAAAAAGTTCATGCATCTGTACAGAGGAGCAGCATTGACATGGCTTGAGTTACTGTGATCGTGTGTTTGCAGTCAATGAGCTGGAACAGAGGACCAAGGAGAAGATGGAGGCAGCAAAGAAGAGAACCAGCCAGGAGATTACAGAGCTGAAAGACAAACTAAAAGCCAGCAGAGAAAACATCAACCACCTCAAGGCAGATATCAGGAAACTGGAGGAGGATGTCGACCACAAGGACCACTGAGACATGGAAAAATGCACACAGTGATAAAAAATGAAAAAGTGACATTTTATAATATTGTTCTTTAAAAAAAAACGTTTACACTGTCACTCAATATCACAAACTCAGAAGACATAAGTATCCCCCACAATTTACCGTTGAACTGAAAAAAATATATGTTAGAACTGTGTTGTATTGTCAGCGTTGCTTGTGGCTGAGAAAATGACGTTATTCACCTTTCATGGTGTGTTTTTTCTACCCACACATTGCTGGATCACCTGGCTGTAAGTCAAGAATGTCAAAATATATGTAATTTTCTGAAATGTTTTTCAACATTAACCCTATCCAGTCATCTTGATGACAGTGATCCTGTTTTGAAGGCTTTTTCATGCATCACTCTGAAGTCAATCAGCCAATGCCACTGAGTATCCCTAAAGTGTCCACAACACGCCTGATGAGATATCAACGTTCTGAATAAGAAAAGCTCATTTCTTGTGTTTTTATTTGTATTTACTGATCTTTCAGTTTTCCATATAAAGTTTAAATGTTTTCAGGGTTGTCTGTAAATGTCTCTTCTGTTGTGACCATTTGGGTTTGATGAGGGTTAAGTCATAAAAAATAATGGAATACAGGTGTAGAAAAGCAACCAGTTGTTTTATAGGCATGCCGTTTGCATCTGCTGTAATGAAGATTTAACTAACTACTATAATCCATACGGTGTGAGACTCGCTGTATGGCCAGTACGACGCAAGAGTTGTTGACATTTATTTAAAATGTTTCTGCAAACACTCAAATAAACATCACCATATACCTAGGCTCAAATACACATTATGTGGGTGCCTATTATATTGACTACCTACAGAATAAATGTACAAAAACAGTTTAAAACGTTTTCAGATGTAAAAAGATGCTTTTATGCATTTCTTTCTGATAAAAAGGAACCCATCGAAATGTGTTAGCTTGTAAAAGGAGTTAAGGAAAGAGTTTCATTAAAGCCTCGACGTGAAGTATGAGATTTCCGAGAGTCCTCGAATGCATCTGGCAGGAAGTTCAAGCTTCAGTTATCCGGACGCTGAACTTTTCCTCGGCTGCACACAAAGGCTCCTTTGTGTTCTCCGACTGGTCTTGGCTAAAACTACAAAGCAAATATGTTCCAATGCAAGCGGCTAACATGCATTCCGTGTTGTGCAGGCAGTTACATTTGTTTCTGGCGTGTGGGTGTAAGTTTAGTAAATACAACAAGCTACTGAAAGCCGTGTCTGTGCGCGCGCGAGTGTCCAACTGGCTCCAGGTGTCCTTCATTATCTGGAGGAGCAAGTCAAGGTAAACTGACGTCTACACGTTCACGTGTTACAAGTAGAAATGTGTGCCAGAGTAGCAATAACAACAACAAAAAGCACATTTATGTGACATATGGGTTTTTCATATGAATATTATTACCGTGAGCACCGTTCTTTTTGAGGTAGATCAATGAAGATGATGATTGGTGGTCAAAAAGTATTGAACTGCCTCCATTTTATTAAAAGAGTTCGAAGTTTAATCTAGTTTAAAACATTTTAATGTTCATGCATTAAATCATCAATCTATAGGAAAATAAATATTATTGCCGAAATTGATATGGAAATTGTGTTATTATGAGTATAATAAAAATATATGTATTATTCAGGTAATTATTTATACTGAATGATTAAGCATACTATAATATAACGGACGTAATAGTAAGCTTCCATGCACTAGTTTCTTTGATCTATTTAGTAAGTAAGACATTTATTTAGTCTTAAATATAGTAATGCCCCCTTCGTTTTTATTTTAAGGACATTTTTAGTTATTTATAACACAGTCTGCAGTCAGAGGCAGAGAGTTTCGGGCGGTCACGTGATCAGAGGGTTTTGCACCTACGTCAGAGAAGCCGAGCTGGTGCGGACTAATGATCCTCTCGGTCCTCCTGCATTTCAGCTCTCCGACTCACCTCTGAAAGACATCCTCGCCCACTGCATTTCCTGTTGTCTTTGAGCTTCCTGTCGCTGGTGACCGTAAAGACACATTTATACTAAATGCAAACTGAAACATTAACGCGCAGGGAACCGTGCAGCTCTACATAATGTCGCCCGGCTTGCATTAACGGCGTTAATGTGGCGAACGCAAACAAAGCATGTGCCCCCGCTAAAGGAAACAACTGGTGGTATTCTGCTGCGTTCAAGTTCCCAGGTAAGTTTGCTGAAAATAGTAACAGATGACATGTGTGTGTCGCCCTTAACGATGGTCGTGTGGCTCGACGTGAGTGTATGGTGGCCCGCATTTTAATCCGTTTCATACTGTCACCATCGTCCCCCCAAAGGGATATATATTGCTGGGCTGGTTTTCTCTTTAAGATCTGCTCTAGCGAGCATCACTCCACTTCCTTCTCGTATTTTGCAGAGGTTATAACACAGTAGAGGTGTTGCTGCTGCTGTGTTTCCTGTCTGTGTCGATGTCTCTTGACACATTATGGTTTGTTTTTAATTTATTTTTAATTTATTTGGTTTTTAATTAATTAATTTATTTTCATTTAATTTTAATTTTAATATATACTTTTTAATTTAAAATTGGTTTCTTGCTATTCCACTTGTTTTGCTTTGACTCTGTGGAGCACTTTGTAAACATTGTTTTTAAAGGTGCTCTATAAATAAAATTATTATTATTATTATTGAACAGAAGATATCTGAGTGTGTTGAGGCTGCTCATCTGACGTGTTCACGGCTAGACTCATTCATGTTCACACGTGTGCTTGATCATGATAATATCAATAATACGAATGTGTCAGTGACCCCTAAACTAACTGGTTATCAGCAAGTCAGCAAGTTGTGGTCCTGCACAAACGGTGTTGGCGACATCCTGTGTTTTTTCTTCAAATATCTCAGATGTAACCACGTCTGATGACTTAACGGATATCAACCTGACTGCATGCTCGTTGTGTTGCTCATATGACCCCATCAGCCACGCTGGCTGGCTCCATAGATCTGCGTTTGGTTGTCAGAGCGCCATTGTTGTCCCAGAGAGTCTGTTTCTGTGCATTTAAAGTCTATTCACGAGGCTGAGTGCATCATCAGCATGCCGAAGCTTTTAATGTGTGGAGTCCCCCCTCCGGCGCATTGTGGGGCTCACATCTCCTAGCACAGCATCCGTTTGCCTCTCGACAATATCGTGCAACGGAGGAACCGTATCTTGCAATTATCTTCCATCAGTACGGGATGGCAGAGAAGGCCACCCTCGAGTGCCTCTTCTCATAAGTGCGTTCTCTAAAAGTGCACGCAGGAATCATTCACAAGTGGATAGTAGTTAGTGAGGGCGTGTGCTGCAAGGTGATTGCTGTGGATAATAGCAGGATAAGGACCGGCTGTGATTATACTTGTTGGCTTCGCAGTCTGTCATCGATGTCTGTGCTCGGCTAATGTCGGTGTTCCTTCTCCCAAGATATCAAATTAAAAGTCGCTCGTATTTTGCAACTTTTCCGACAACAGTGGTCATTTCTTTGAGTCACACAGTCAGTCCCGAGATGTAACTGAAAACGACAACGTGTGATGTTGCACCACCATGTTTGAGATTTCCCAAGAGGAAGTTAATCGGAGCAGTTGTTCTTGTTGCACTGGGCCTGCAATGACGTATCAATATGTTCTCAGGAGGACAGTCACACGGCACAATCACTTCATATCAATAGTTCACAAGTGTAAACGCAGCTCTTTGTGCGTTTGTATCCGTCTTCCTCTCTAGGCGACTTCTCTCATAGTTCCTCCCGCCAACAAGATATTAAAATATGAGATCAATGTTGATGCTGAGACACAGTGTTCGTATTTGGTGCTGTGTGGCAGCACTAGATCACCCCTGATAGAAGTGTCCTTTGAATGCAGTGAAATCGATATTACTGTGTGTCTGATTATCAATGTTTTTCTCTCATTTGCAAACCACTATGATTTCACTCTCGGCTGGTAAATGTGCTCTGTATGAATGTAAAGATGCCCTCGTCGACTGCTTGTGGTGGAAGGCATGGGAAACGACATGTGAGCCAACAGTCAGAAGCTGTGATGTTAAGTGTGTGTGTGTGTGTGTGTGTGTGTGCTAGGTGTGTTGGTGAGCCCATGGAGAAGCCATCATCTTCAGGCAGAGCAGCTCTGGAGGAGAGCAATGCCCTGGGGGAGGTAAGCGGCCAACACATCAACTCACAACAATATGTGGTCAATTCTAACTTGTGCGATAAGATTTTCTAGTGAAAGGAAATGCATGTTTCTAAACTCACTTGAATACAAACTATTATGGGTTTGTTTTACTCAAGGATGTCGGAATGCTGAGGGTTGCCGAGGGAGGAGAAGTAGGTGTTCAGACCCCGAGGAAGAGCAGCTCCTCTCGCTCCTCCCGCAAGAGCTTCCGCTTGGACTACCGACTGGAGGTAAAACTTCACTTCCCACAATCCCCCCTGATCCCGAAAAACCTCTTCTACTTGAAACCCACACATCAACTCGTCTGCTTTTATTTCCACAATCCCTTAACCTCAACTTGCCATCTCTCCGGTTCTCTAACTGTTGTGTCTTGTGTTTTAATCTGACGTTCTTTAAGCCTAAATGGCTAAAATGTCCCGCTTTACTTTGATTCCAGGAGGAAGTAACAAAGTCCTGCCGGGACAAACATGGCCGCTGGACCAACCCCTGGCCCACATGGCGGTTCCCTTCCTACACCACCCTGCTCCGATTCCTTTTGTTCGATAAAAATCACAGCAATGTACCAACTAGTAAAGAGGTGTGTTATTATACGAGTCAACCTTTAAAGACACAAATATGTCTGCGTTCCGTAATATCACCAGTAATCCAAGAAGGGTGTCGGATCAGTGATAGATCATGATTTAATATCAACTGGCCCAATTTGATGCAGTGTATATAGTGTGTGATATGGTGATAAACTTACACATTCACACTTTTTAAAATGTTACTTTAAGCCATGTCAAATAAGTTTGTGTCAACATGTGGCTTTACCTGAATGATCCCTCCAGTGATCCGTATTGGAGTTCACATTCGGGGTTTCCCACCTCTTAGCAGGATTATTGCCCTTTGTCAACTCTTAAAACCGACACAGTATTTATAGCTCCGAGTTGAAACCTCGCTGAGCTCAGTAAGAGCTTAACGGGCTGCAGACTGCTCTCACGCAGCAACAGAAACGTGTTTAACCCTTTAATCGTAATGTTGTTCACCCTGTGACTGGGAGTACAAATCAAAAACCACAGGTAAAAAAACCAACATAAGTTGAAAACAAATGCACAGTGAGTCCGTTATGAGGGTGACTGAGGATTATCAGATGAAGTCATAAGACTGAAACATCGTATTCCTCATCATCAACATGTGATTGTTTTTCTTCTTTTCTTTTTCCTTCCACCTCTTCCTCCTGTGGAGGCCCTGGACATTGAGCTCCCAGTGATGGAACCCTACTTCGTCCAGAGCCCAGACCTCTCTGACTCTGGTCCAGGTCTGCGAGTCACCTGGCTGGGTCACGCCACAGTTCTGGTTGAAATGGACGGGCTGAATATTCTGACTGACCCAATATTCAGTCAGAGAGCCTCACCGGTCCAGTTCATGGGGCCCAAAAGGTACAGAGGACCCCCCTGCACCGTGGAACAGGTGTAGTACTTCATTTTTTCCCCCCTTCACATTATGATAATTAATCTTTTAAAAAACAATCTGTCCTCAATAATGGTATTAAAATTGTATTTCTTGTTTCTTTGGCTGCTGCAATCGTTGCCATGGTTTCATTGTTTATCCTCTCGCCGACAGCTGCCCAGGATCGACGCTGTCGTCATCAGTCATTCTCATTATGACCATCTGGACGCCGGCTCCGTGGCCAGCCTCAACGCACGCTTTGGAGGGGAGCTACGCTGGTAAGTGTGGTGGAGCTATTGTCAACCAGTCTTAATTATATTAATTTAATAAGCTTACGCTGTTAAAAGTGTTGTTATAGTATAGTAGGCCAGAAATATAAATGGTAAATTGACCTGCATTTGGGCGTTTCTAGTCTTCCGACCACTCAAAGCGCTTTAACACAACATGACATCATTCACACACTGATGGGAGGAGCCAAGGCCTCAGCAGTCGCTCGCATTCATCGTATGCACCGCTACGGGAGCAATTTTGGGGTTAAGTGTCTTGCCCAAGGACACATCGACATAAGCTAGCGGAGCCGGGGATCGAACCACCGATCCCCTGATTGAAGGACGACCTTTCTTACCACTGAGCTGCAGTCGCCCCGAGAACAGCGATATTTTACATTGAATAAAATGTCCACGTTCCACAGGTTTGTGCCCCTGGGTTTGATGGACTGGCTGGTGAAGATGGGCTGTGAGAATGTGATGGAGCTGGATTGGTGGGAGGAGAACTGTGTCCCGGGTCATGATGATGTCACCTTCGTCTGCACACCCTCCCAACACTGGAGCAAACGCACAGCGCTGGACGATAACAAGGTAGGACGACACTATCGTGATGTTTTGCATCAATCCCCATGATGGTCCAGGCGAATGACGCCTAAACAGACACAGGGTTTTATTTTAATGGAAAGCATTTAAAGTCCATCAGCGTAACTCTTTCTCTTGTATGCTCCTTCTCTCAGTCGTTATGGGGCAGCTGGTCCATTTTGGGTCCCGATCATAGGTTTTTCTTTGCTGGCGATACGGGCTACTGCACTTCCTTCCAGGAGATTGGACAGCGCTTCGGACCATTCGACCTCGCAGCAATCCCCATCGGCGCTTACCTGCCCAGGTAACATCATATCCACATGATATCCACCTAAATATGACCTCAGTATTATTTAAGTTACATATTTGTGACAATGTATACAACATAGAAGGCCTAAGCCCATTTGTAAAGGTAGACTAGACATTTAAAAAGGCAAAAATGTCTAATTTGTTTCAGGGATATGATGCAGGGGCAGCATGTCAATCCAGAAGAGGCGGTTCGGATCCACCAAGACCTTCAGGCCAAACAGTCTGTGGCCATTCACTGGGGAACCTTTGCTCTTGCCTATGAGGTACGATATGCAGTCAAATAGTTGTGACGCCACTCGTAGCTATGCAATGAAGACATAGAAAATGTAACACGCGTTGGGTGAGGATTTTCTAAGGAAGCCCAGTGTGGACAGCTGCTGAGCACAGACGGTCACAACATCTGCCTCCCAACACAAAGGTGGTCAGAGGTGATGAAGGAATCTGTGAGAAGTGGTTTCACATGGCGTTCTCCAAAAAGAGGAATGTGAGACCAGAGCTGTTAACCAAGAATGGACTGACTCTTAAATGTTCATTCTTCCCACGCCAGTTCAAAACCAGTATGCTTCATATGTTCAGTGACCGTGGGGATTTTAAAAAAGTGACGAGGTGAAGAGCCTCTACGAGACAGAGCACAACTCTTTTGAGCCGACGTACCCACTCGTTACTAATAAAAGGATTATCTTACTCTCTTTTGAAATGAAGGCACAGAAAAGTAAACCTCCAGAGCCCCATATGATCAGAACCCCAATCCATTAAATCGCCGTCCAACAATGTTAACTCTTCTCTCTTCCCGTCTCTCCTCCGTCCAGTTCTACCTGGAGCCCCCGGCTCATCTCCGAGAGGCCGTGGAACAGAGAGGACTGAAGCCAGAATCCTTTTTCACTTTGCACCACGGAGAGTCTCGCCTTCTGGCCTCGCCGGAAGGAGACGTCTTTGACTGACGCCCTCTGCAGCGTTTCATGGGCCGTGTCTGTAATGAAGTGCAGAGCGTGTTGTTTATCATATTTGCAGGGTTCGTACGGTCATGGAAAACCTGGAAAAGTCATGGAATTTTAAAATGGTCATTTCCAGGCCAGGAAAAGTCATGGAAAAAACTTAAATCATAAAAGTTTTGGAAAAGTCATGGAAATGTTATAATCACAAGTTCATTTACGCCGAGTTTGAAATAATGAATATTTTTTTTAAAGAAAGACGCTCAAAATATAAGCCGGCGTACGCTCTCGATACGCAACATTTTTTTAATTTTTCATGTTTATCCCGAGATTTCAGTTTGGTCATGGACATTTGGTTTCAAGTCATGGAAAAGTCATGGAAATCCATTGGTCAACATGTGTAAGAACCCTGTATTTGATAGTCTACAGAAGCAACTTTTTTCAACTGACGGATGGAAAATTCAAATGTTCTACAATGCTGTATTTCATACACAAATAATGTGTCATTCTTTCCTCGGGAGAAACATTTGAATACGAAGTCACAAATACGATTTGTATCTGTGTAACGGAAAGAGCACAGCATTATTATTTTTTTACTGCCGATATCACATGACTCGTATTTCGACGGTTCTGCAGCGAAATGTTGTTTCCATGGAGTGAACTTGCATTTTGGTGTGCTTAAAATGTCAAGAGATTTTTGTGATCAGCTCCAGGAAGCTTCCAGACCAGAGCAGTGACATATGTTCAACCACTGAAGAAACTATTCTGCATGCTAATGTTATCGGCGATCCGGCCAAGAATAAATGAAAGCACTTGGTGCCGGGAACAATGTGGAAACACAAACCTTCAGTATGAAACTGGACAAGCACACGGTTATTTAGATGTGCTAGCCAATGCCACAATACCAAAGGTATTGTTTTTCTGAATGTACACCGGCCAGCCCAAAACTAAGAGATGCAGAGGGGTCAGAAGGAATTCTCAACCACTGTATTTTAATAAATTAGTTCCGCTGATGAGCCGAATGATGCCGACTGAAGTTGAGCTGGGTTCACCTTCATGTCTTGAACATTTTGTGCTTTTTTTTCTTCTCCCTTTTTTAGTGTGATCATTTTCACTCCTTAGAACATAAGACAAGCAAAATTAGAATAATTTCTAGTACTCACTGTTATTATTTTATAAATATTTGCTTTGTTGTACCCTTGATGCTGAATAAATGAACATTTGGCAACACAATGTTATGTTAACTCGTGGCCTCACTGTGGCTTGGACTTGATCCATGTCACCGATTATGCCATTAAATGTAAATTGCATTTAAAATAGTTTATTTCTTGTTAACGGTAATCCGCATCATTAAAAAAAACTAATATAGCGGTGGTTTATGTGCCGTGTGTCTAACAAACAGAACATTTTATTTATGGACTTCAATGATTAAAGTTGGAAATATGCGAGGACGTTAAAATGTTCCTAAATACTCTTTTATAATGAATGGTTGTGTCGTGGTATTTGCTTACGTAGCAGTTTTAGGAAGGGGACATTTTTCTCAAATACATTGTCTTCTAACATCAGAGCAACTTCTCTAAACGGACACAAAATACTAATGATATACTATTCCAACAATATACAAACACTGCAGCGTATATTTTCATGATTGATGTATTTAATTTGTGATTACGACTGCGGTGAACATTAAATTAACTCAAAGGCGTTGGCGCCCCCCAGCGGTAGAACATGAAATGACTTGTAAACAACATATGTACCAGTTAAGTGGCTTTACATGAGATCATTATTCCGGTGTGTAGATTCTGCTCTGTATTGTCCCGAGTGATGAACTCGCATTGCGTGATGATCAGAATGCAATGTGTTGTACCAACAGTCTATGAAGTGGTCAGTTATGTTCACACCGGCTCAGGTGGTCGTCCTTGCAGCACGTGGTCCAGGGAGCCCAGGAGGCCCCGCCCCCTTCTACTGCAGCGCTGTAGCGCAGTTAGAAAGTGGTGCAAGTCTTTAGAATACATAGTTGATTTAATACCTCACTCCCCGCCTACCAAGGCTTTAAAGGGCTATTCTGGAATTTGTATTGTCCTACTTTTTTGGGATTTATTTTTAGATGCAAGGTCAAACATAACATAAAATAAATATATAAATAACATGTTTATTATAACACTCTACCCAGTGAAAGAGAAGAACACAAGATGGCAGTGTCTGCTGAGTTTTCTTTAACCAAATTATTGCTTGATATTACTAGTTGAAATCCATATTTGAGGATTTTGTTTTCAAACAATGTTCTTATGCTATGAGCAACATCAGTTATTAGGGTGTTCTTCTAAGGGTATTTAAAAATCTAAGGCGCAAAATATTGTTTAGGTCCAAATGATTGCTGACCCTTGTTTTCTTGCTGAGGCATTCATCAACACAAGCAGGTTCAGTTAGTTTTCGACTAAAAACCATGTGCAGCAGGGAGAAATATATATTTTTGAAAACAGTTGAATATCTAAAGCATACGTGTCAAACTCATGGCCACGTCATTTTATGTGGCCCGCAACGGCATGAAATAAATATGATGCCTTTTCTTAAAAAAGAGAGAAAAAATCTTGTGCTTTTATTTTGAAGGTCCTTTTTTTTGCAGCGGACTGCGGTCTGTTCGCTCTCCTTCATGCTGCGTTCACGCCAGAGGAGAGGCGAAACCTTACGTTGCTTTACTAAATGTCAAAATAAAAGTCATAGTATGCCAAAATATGTCAAAATAAAGGTCATAGTATAGTATGCCAAAATATGTCAAAATAAAGGTCATAGTATAGTATGCCAAAATATGTCAAAATTAAAGTCATTGTATAGTATGCCAAAATATGTCAAAGTAAAGGTCATAGTATAGTATGCAGTGGCGGGTCGTGCATTTTCTATCTAGGCCTTCAATGCCGTCTTACTACAGCTGAACAACCTAATGTAAGATATTAGTTCACCAGTGTTCCGGTGCGGGGCTTTTATTGTTAAGGAGCAGACGGAAAAAGATAAAGTTGTCGTGTTTCTTGTGTTATTAAGTAACGTAAAACCCTCAGTTACACTGAGAATTCAGATAATCGTATCGTACACGTATATGTATATTTATATCGATGTATGTGTGTGTATTAAATACAAATACATCGATATAAATATGATGAAGATGAAAGTTCCTGTTTATCCAAACACATGACACAATTAATGAGTCTTTTCAATATGTCCCTGTTGTTCTTCACCTGTTCATTGTGCAGCTCCGTTGCCGCTTGTTCGTTGATCTGTAGATCCGCTCCGTGTCCCCAAAAGTTGTCAAAGCACCGATGCTTGTAGGTGCCGAGCCGTACTTTGGTGTCTCGTTGCTGCCTCGGTTAGACAACTCAAGTTTGCAAAGCCAGTGTGGCTCCCAACACCAAATCGATCACTTGCAACAGGCATCCCCAGCAGTCCGGTATGCAGAGCTTCTCGGAGTCTGAGCCATTGGTAGCGCTCGTAGTTGGAACTTTGAAAGTGGCGAACGAACCCCTGTCCCGCCTGTGACGGGCTTTGTAGCGTCGGCGTCGGTCTTAAAGTTCGTTCAGAATGGCGTTATAATTATAACCTCGACCAAATCGATGTCTTCTCCTCCTTCCGCCATTGTGGGTTGAACAAACAGCTTAGTAGTACGCGAATTATTTCGTTTATCAAATTCAGTTTCCTAGTTCTGAGGTTCTGCATATACCTGCCCATAGGACCCGCCTCTCAATATTGGTAATCCAATCAAAAGACGTGCAGCACTACGCCTGCTAGCTGCTCCTGTGCCGGTTCCGGGGCCTTCGAGAAGGTCTACAGGAGCCAACTCTAAAGCTGATTGGTTGACACAACATCGTCATTCCCATTCACTTGAAGCTACCAGCGCCCGCAATGTTGATTCTGAAGGCCTAAGGGCAGATGTTAGCCCCCTGGCAACACACAATGGCTGAATATGATTGGATAAAAGATCTAACATAAAGACCAGCCCTCCAAATCTCAACCTGACGCTGGCAGCAGCGCAACCAAGAGGAACGCTATGAAATTAAGAGAATAACTCTTACTCTGGGAAATAATTGAATACATATTTGTGGGCAAATATATTTAGAAAAAAATATATATACTGATGATGTTTAGGCCAGCAGAGAAGGCCTTGCTGGCCCTGACGGCCCGCCACTGATAGTATGCCAAAATAAAGGTCATAGTATAGTATGCCAAAATATATCAAAATTAAAGTCATTGTATAGTATGCCAAAATATGTTAAAATTAAAGTCATAGTATAGTATGCCAAAATATGTCAAAATTAAAGTCATTGTATAGTATGCCAAAATATGTCAAAATTAAAGTCATAGTATAGTATGCCAAAATATGTCAAAATTAAAGTCATAGTATAGTATGTCAAAATAGGTCAAAGTAAAGGTCATAGTATAGTATGCCAAAATATGTCAAAATAAAAGTCATAGAAAGAAACTGATGATGGTAGAGTAAAACAGAAAGAACAGGAAGCACTGAAGCTTGAAGGTATTGAAAAATAATAAAACAAATGCATCTTTATTTTTCAATTGTCATTTTTGAATATCACTAGATAATTATGACATTCGTTATTCTTATTTATTTAAATATACGATTTACAGTTTTCTTTCTATTGCTAACATGCAATCAGTCCAAACTATTGTTTTGGTGGTTTCAGTGAGTTTTGGAGGTGAGATGAACCTTACACCAGGACATGGTCTAACCTTACACCAGGACATGGTCTAACCTTACACCCAGGACATGGTCTAACCTTACACCAGGACATGGTCTAACCTTACACCAGGACAAGGTCTAACCTTACACCCAGGATATGGTCTAACCCAGACATGGGCAAACTACGGCCCGCGGGCCATATCCGGCCCGTTAGGCTTTTTAATCCGGCCCGCCGAACTTGTCCAAATCACAACTTTGTTTACTTCCGGTGTGCGTTGGCGCGGAAAGTACTCGTCACACGAAACCCTTCACCATGATTTGTCAATCCGTTTGTCTGTCAACATTTTGCGGAAAAAACAACCAATGAACACTCAGTAAATCACAAAGGACCCGCCCACCACACAGATGGGGCTCATTTAGAAACAGCCGCAGTGATTTTGGAGAGCAGCGCGGAGCCTCGGAGAAGCTGCAGAGCCACGAGGAGGAACACGCAGCCACAAGAGGTCCACTTGGACCCGGGTAAGGGTCTTTACTAAATGTTACGTGTCCATTAAGTGTCCCGTCACGGTATCCGTTACATGTGCGCGGTGCTGACTAGTATTGTATTTTACAGAGAGGATTCACCAGCGCCTGCAGCTCAACCTGCCTGGCCAGCAAAGAGGTCTCGTGCCCCGGAGGACCATGACACGATGATATGATGTTATTATAGTGAAGCCATATTGTAAATAGTCTGTGCCAATAGTTGTTTTCTGTTTTCTATTTCTCAACATGTATATAATGTAGTTTTATTTATTTATGTACAATAAATATGTATTTGAAAAAAATAAATCTAATGGTCATTTTTTATTTGCACACACCCCATGAAGCTTTATCTGCAATATGAAGTCATTTCTCAGTCCCATCTTTATCATTTTGGTGAATGTGTGACCGACCACATAATTTGTACTCAAAAAACGATAATAACAAATTTAGTTTTCCACATTTATTTACATGTATCTAGCATTGTATTCAGATATTTCACTGCTTTTGTGAACCTATGACCTTTGGGAAACCAATTTCAAACACCAAAACAGTTCGTCCACATGATTAAAGGTGTGTTTTCAGAAGAGATATGAAGAATTTTTAAAAATCGAACTTCAATTTTCAGCTTTAGGGCCATATTTTCTCTTTCCACTTGTACCTGAGGACAATTGTGCCTCATTATATAGAGAGCTGAGACAATCTGTCCATTATTTTGCGGGGTTTAAAACAATTAGAAATTATTGAGCTTGATTAATTCGTTGAGTAATATGTTTTGAATGTTGAAAGTGATTCCATTGATCTTTTTCCAGTAAATGTCGATTTCTTTAACTTTGCACCTTCAATTGAAATGTATAAAAATCAGACGCAATCTCCAGGTTTAATAAATTACATTGCGTGTCCAAATGCTCCTGGCCCAGCCCCTCTGTCAAATTTTAGAACCGATTGTGGCCCGCAAGTCAAAAAGTTTGCCCACCCCTGGTCTAACCTTACATCCAGGATATGGTCTAACCTTACATCCAGGATATGGTCTAACATTACACCCAGAGTATTGAAGACATCATTTTTTAAATAATTGTTGGTTTTGCCTGATTTGGTCAGAGCAGCCCATATTATTACGGCATGGGTTCAAAAATAATTTTGTGAACTCTACTCAAGTTATAACAACATATAGGTTACATATTGTTCCTCTTGTTAGGTGGCAGAAGTTCAAGTGAATCATCCTCAACATGTGTGGTATGGTTTCAGAGTGATGAAGACAGTTGGAGAACAATTACACACAAAATAGGAGGATTTTTGTTCTTTTCTTGGCTACAATTGTGCGATTACAGAAAAATCTACAGATTTATAGGCATCACATGTTCCCCTGTAAATGGAAAGAAAAGGCTCTAAGTTATATTTTGGAATGGATTTGATTGGCCTTGATGGAGTTATCTAGTTATAATTATTATTCCAGGCCTTTTCTTTTGCTCAACTGTAACTCAAACAATATGCCATGCCAGTCATGCCCGTCATGCCAGTCAGCATCCGTGTGCACATTAATCACCACAGCCATCTTTATTCATCTGTGCCAACACACAATAAAGCCGATTATGTTTCTTTTGAGTGTGTGACGTTGAGGCATGGGCGTCGTTAGGCCTATTCTAGGGGGGCTTCAACAATCTCCTGTGTGATGTCATTAAATAAAACTATTGTTTCTCACATGGACGTGTTATTTATAACTCTAACATGCTACATATGTGTGTGCTTTCTGGTTTGTATATTTTCTCCCTCTTCAAATTACAATCCTTAGCCTATCATCTGTCGGCTCCGGAGTTTCTGTGTCTTGTTTGGTGTCTTATTTTGAAGTCCCTGTCTCTCGTGTCATCTGTTTACCTGCATTTCCTGTCCCTGTGATTGTCTCACCTGTTCCTGATTGTTTCCTTCTGTGTGATTGCTAGCCCCGCCCTCATTGTGTCCACCTGTGTCTCGTTCCCCAGTGTCCAATCACCTCCCTGTGTATTTAAACCCTGTTTGTCTCATTGCCCAGTTTAGTTGTGTGAGTCCTACTGTTTGGTTTGTGTGTAACCTGTTTTGGAGCTAAAGGAATAAATCTTCTGTGGAACCGGTTTTGGCATTTGGGTCCAATCTCTCTCTAGCCTACGACACCCTGACATCATACTTATCAATATAACGCTGGGGCACTAGGACCTTGGGGAGGCTGCTGCGCTGGCTTTCTCACTCTGCCAAGTATCGTCTCTCGTCGACGACAGCCAGGAGTTTAGCTCAAAGTCAATGATGCGCAGAGTGAACTGGTAAGTCCAGGTCGTTACAGGATCTGGCAGTCAGTTGTTAACGATTATTACCTGCATACATTTAGGTTTACTTGAAGCAAATGAAAGGGAAGTTAGAAACTGTCGAGTGAATTCGAAATACAAGAAATAACTATGAACATCTCTCTATTCTTTGCATTATTATATATATTATATTATATTTTTCTCTATTGAATGGTATATTTGACACTGAACTAGTTCATCTTTATCTCAGTGATCGAGTCCAAATGGGATTAAAAAGTTACCATGACCCTGGAATTCTGTCTAACAAGGGATATCTGGGGCTAAAAAAAAAAAATGTCTTTGAATCCTACAAACGCCCCTGCATGGAGGAACATTCAGCAGCTGAAGTGAGTGTCTTTCATAACAGGTATCCCCCTCCAGAATTGTAAACAGGTGGTGTGGGTTTGAACAATGTTTGGATGCATTTAGACAGAAGAAAACACGGACAACTCTGACTGTGTTACTGTCAATCACAGTAAGCCCGCCCTAAAGCATCCCCTGCTTTATGGTCTGTTCGACTCTCAATGACCGTAATGTACTAAATGAACATCATGCTGTGTTGAAGAAGACTAGAGATTGAGACATAAACTTGTGTAACAATGTTTACTGAGGGAATAAATCAAGAAGGAAGAAGAAGAGTCATTTTCTATATCTGTTCTTTACAATCAGACTTGGCCCCCTGGTGTTCAGGAAAGAGAATGCAAGTTCAAGGCACTTCTACCTTGTATTTCAGGCCCGGTGGTCGCCACCTGGTCAAAAGGCAAACTATAATCTTTAGTGTCCAAGAATATGGACATTTTTTCCTACGGCTTAACAAGTTGATTAAAACAAAGTGAATCACAATACATACGATAAATAGCACAACATGCACAAGTATAGACAACAATAACGGACATTGTACAACTTCATAAGGTATAATAATGTCAGATGTTGTTTTTCAGTTTGTTTCTGCCCCCAGTGGGCAAAAACAGAATGCAGCTTAAAGACATTTACACAACAGTAGATACATAAGTTATACTGTATTCCCCTTGTTTTCACAAGGAATTTTAAATAAAAGTGTCCAGACTATTACACATGATAACAGGCTGCTATCCTCTTTATAGTCTTATAGTTAGAGCTGAATCAGGTTCACCTGGTCCAGACCTAGAGATGCTGCTATAGGCTGATAGGCTGCTGGGGGACGTTTAGGAAACACTGAGCACCTATCTCCTCTTCTCTCTCTCCTTATGGATGAATTTACATCTCTCCATCACACTTTACTCTGATGTGAGGTCAAAGGTCAGGGATGTTTTATGTGTGCAGATTTTAAAGCCTTCTGAGGCACATTTGTACATTTTTGATATTTGGCTGTATAAAATAAACTGAATTGAAAGGTATAGGAAATTATCCTTTAACTTATTTTAGGAATTTATGTTTACATATTTGTAAGATGACGACATGATATTCCTGGCGATGTATTGTAGAACATTAGTGGTCCGGTCAGGCTCCTGCAAAGCGTCACAGCTCACAAGGTTTTGTTTTCCAGTTTTAACGTAGAATGGAAAAAAGCCACACAGCTGAAGAAGCTGGATGAAAATGGAGTGGGCCATGCCGGCTCTCCTCCGCGCCCTGAAAGGTGGTCGTACCTGAGATGTTCCAGGGACAGTGAATATATTTCGAGTAAAACATTTTCATGCAAGATAAGCTGGAAACGAAGGATAAGCAGAATAATGAAATTCCCGAAAATGTTGCGTGCATGTGTTCTGAATCTGCAGGGAGCCGATCCAGCCTTATTATTTTTTGCCTTACTTTTATGGCTGCCATTATTTAAAAAAACATCTGCTGGAAGGAGCTCTGGAGATAATGCTTTCATGAACTTTAGATAAAAGCTACAGCACATTGCTGCAAACTGCTTTAGCATCGCGCATGTCACATCAAACAAACAGCCATATCTCTACCTCTGTTCCTCATTAACGCATGTAATAGACAGGTATTACAATATTTGAAAGAAACAGGATTAAGCAATAGAATTTAAAGCACTGACATTTTGAATCTCCCTTTTGTTTTGTTTTACTGATTTTGTTTTGTGGTTATTTTGTTGGGTTTGGTTTTGTAAGGGGATAGGTTACTCTGGTCCACACTCCACGACAGTAGGTGGCGGAAATGCACCGTTCACTGGATGCCATCCGCCAACAAATTTAAGAAGAAGAAGAACGGAGCCGACCGGAAGTAGACGGAGCCGGAACTCGGCCGTCGCAGTGACTCTTCGTATTCGGGACCAAACCGCGTGTGTCCTCCTCCCGCCACGTGACCCTGTCCGAGTGGACGCGGCGTTGTTGTTTCCGTCCGGATTGTCTCCCGGTGTCATGACGTCATGACGTCAGCGTGCTAGCAGGAAGTAGACGGAGCCGAGCGCGTGTGGAGGAAACGTCTGTCCGTGAGTTCGTGAACATGTGTAACGTCCCAGAGCTCATATGTTTAGTGAACCAGCGACTGACTGCGGCTGCTGGAGAGATATGTGGGCTGTTTGAAGACACGATGGCAGAGCACGAGGAGGAACTGACTAGTTTAAAAGAGGAGCACGAGCGCCAACGAAAACGACTGGACGCCATGTTCAACCCGGAAGTCCGGTTACAACGAGCAGGTTGGTTACGTTACATTACATCACGTGTCATTTAGCGGACGCTTTTATCCAAAGCGACTTACAATAAGTGCATCAACTTAGAGTATAAACTAAGAACAACAAGAATACAGAAAGTAACATTTCCTCAACATAGTCGAACTACAAAAGTACCACAATAAGAGCTATTTAAGTAGGGTGACCAGATTTGAGTTTGTGAAAAAGAGGGGGGCGGGGTAGTAGTAGTGTATAGCAGCGGTTCCCAAACTTTTTAGGCCACGCACCCCCTTCTACATCCCGACCGGGTTCACGCACCCCCAATCCCCCACACCTTAAAAAAAACCCACAACAGAGCCTATTTATAGCCGCATAAAATCGGACCAATGTGAGAACTGTTTGCTCGCGCGTGGCGTTTGTTACAAGATTTAGTCCGCTGTATAAATTTCAGTTACACAAGGCGTCACTTTTAAAGAGCAATAAGGATGGCGAGGACCAACCCTGTATCACAAAAATTACGTTCCCCCAGACCTAAAATACAATTTGCAGTTACGTTTGACTGAAACGTATTTCTCTCCAGATTACATTTGACTGAAACGTATTTCTCTCCAGATTACGTTTGTATTTGACGTATTATAATAACAAATACGTCTCTGATCAACGTATCTTTGCCGTTTGTTATCTCTCTTTTCTACAATGCTGTTATGAATTGTAAAAAGCGTCCTCTAGTCTTATTTATTATTATGTTATATGTTGTTTCGCCTGCGTATTCTGACAGCAATAAGCGTTGTAACGGATCATATGAATTGGCGTGAAGACTTACTGCTGGTGACTCCTTTATTTTCTTTCTTTAGGTGACAATACAAAAATTAAAACTCGTACACTATCACCACCTTAACAGAGTTAGTCCCAATTTTTGTGATACAGGGTTGGCGAGGACACACGCACAGGCTCAGAGGCAGATTGCATTTCACATTTATTTACTTTAACACAGTAAGCCACGTAAAGAACAAAGAGTGGCACATGCATAAACTCAGAAACAGATATAAATAAAAAAGGAGGAGTCCATATGAGGATTTTCACATGCAGCGCAGGTGGCTCAACGTAGACCACCATTACATTTTTCCTCTCGCGCCCCTAGAGGCACCACACTTTGGGAATCCCTAGTGTATAGCATGCAACTAGTGGAGGCGGCAAGGTGCTCAGTGTTGCCAGATTGGAAATGGTGAAGTATCGTACCAAAGGCTCAAAATGGTCGTATTTGGAGGATAATTATCATGTATCTGGCAACCCTCAGATCGGTCGACCAATGACTGTTCTCTCTACAGTCAGAGCTCGCGCAAGAAGGTGGAACGTAAGGGAGATACCATTTCCAAAACTTGTAAGGGGTAAATAATAGTTTGTGAAAGACCTAGAGAAACACAAATATCCGACGAAGCAAAATCCCGGACGTTTTTGGAATCCCTGCCGGACGCATTTTTTTAGGTCTCAAAAAGAGGACACGTCCGGGGAAAAGAGGACGTCTGGTCACCCTAATTTAAGTTCCACTGAAGTGCTAATCTGTGTTTTAATCCAGACACTCGGAAAAGATGTGTTTTTAGTTTCCGGCGGAAGGTGTAGAGACGTTCTGCTGTCCTGATGTCAGTGGGGAGCTCGTTCCACCAATGAGGAGCCAGGACAGCAAACAGTCTGGATTCCGAGTGATTAGCTCGAAGTGCAGGAGCCACAAGTCGGTTGGCTGTTGCCGAGCGGAGCGAACGTGCCGGGGTGTACGGTGTGACCATATCCCGGATGTAGACGGGGCCCGATCCGTTCGTAGCACGGTACGCTAGAACCAATGTTTTAAAGCGGATGCGAGCCGCCACCGGTAACCAGTGGAGAGCGGAGGAGCGGAGTGGTGTGGGTGAATTTCTGGAGGCTGAAGACCAGTCAAGCTGCTGAGTTCTGGATGAGCTGCAGAGGTCGGATGGCCTTAGCAGGTCGACCTGCCAGGAGGGAGTTGCAGTAGTCTAGGTGTGAGATGACCAGAGCCTGGACCAGAACCTGTGCCGCCTTCTGAGTAAGAAGAGGACGTATTCTCCTGATGTTGTGCAGCATGTACCTACAGGAACGCGCTGTCGCAGTGATGTTGGTCGTCAGGGAGAGTTGACTGTCTAGTGTCACCCTGAGGTTCCTGGCAGTCAGGGTAGGGGCCAACACAGAGCTGTTGAAGTTGGTAGTCAGGTCGTGACTGGGATTTGCGCCATTTCCTCTCCGTCGCTCGCAAGGTGGCTCTCTCGGCGAGCACCGAGTCAGACGACCACGGAGCCGGAGAGGATTTGCGAACCGGTCGTGTCTTAAAAGGACAAAGAGAATCAAGAGATGAAGACGGGGAAGAGAGGAGAGTGTCTGTGGCAGAGTCAGTTGAGGGGAGAGTAGATAGGATAGAGGAGGCCAGAGAGGAGGGACAGAGTCTGTAGATATGGGTGGGTTATCAGTACCAGAGAGTGAGAGAGTAAGAGATGAAGAAGTGGTCAGAGACATGGAGAGGGGTTACAGTGAGGTTGGAGGTAGAGCAGCTTCTAGTGAAAATGTAGTCAAGGTGGTTGCCGGCTTTGTGAGTAGGAGGGGAGGGACTGAGTGAGAGGTTAAAGGAAGACAGTAAGAGTAACAGGTCACATGACTTCTCTGTCTGGATGTTCAAGTCACCCAGAAGGATGAGCGGGGGGCCGTGTTCCGAGAAGTTCGACAGGAGGACGTCTAGCTCTTCCAAGAAATCTCCCAAAGAACCAGGAGGATGGTAGAGAACAACAATGTGTAGTTGAACCGGATGAGTAACCATCACAGCATGAAACTCAAACGTCAGTGGGGTAAAAAGTGGAAGCGGGTAGAGAGAGAAACACCATTTGGGTGAGATGAGTAAACCTGTAGCTCCACCCCGACCAGAGGGTCTGGGTGTGTGGCTGAAGGAGAAGGCAGAGGAGAGAGCAGCCGGGGTAGACGTGTGATCCAGGTCTCAGTGAGAGCCAGGAAGTCAAGCGACTGCTCCATAGCGAAGCCAGAGATGAAATGGGCTTTTCGGTTGGCTGAATGACAGTTCCAGAGGCCTCCTGTGACAAGGTGCTGGGTGTGAGTAGAACGGGTCGGAAAGATGTTTCTTTATAACTTTAAACTGTCGGAAACAATTCTGGAGGAAGTATTCACATCATGTACTGAGGTAGAGTTACAGGTACTGTACTGCAGTATGTAAACATGTTCATACTTTTTATTATGATACATCACAAAGGTACATATTGTACTTTTTACTGTAGGCTACTACACCTCAGAGGTACATGGTGTACTTTTCAGATGACAGTTTTTCTTCCTCTTTCTGTGTCATGACTTATTGATTTCACTTCTGAGTTTATTTTGTTCAGGTTCTCCCTAAAAAAACCTGTCCTCACTCATTGATAAACCTCTTGAATATTACAGTTCAATATGAGATTCTTAAGATGTATACATGTATTGTATTATTCTGCACAGATGTCCAGCAGCTGTTGGTGACTAAACCAGAGGTTCCCTCTGAGCAGCATGACTGGAGCTCCAATCTGGACCAGGAAGACCCAGAGCCCCCACACAATAAAGAATGCCAGGAAGACCCAGAGCCCCCAGACATTAAAGAAGACCAGGAGGACCAGGAGGACCCACACATTAAAGAGGAACTGGAGGACCCAGAGCACCCACACATTAAAGAGGAACTGGAGGACCCAGAGCACCCACACATTAAAGAGGAACAGGAGGACCAGGAGGACCCAGAGCCCCCAGACATTAAAGAGGAACTGGAGGACCCAGAGCCCACACACATTAAAGAGGAACTGGAGGACCAGGAGGACCCAGAGCACCCACACATTAAAGAGGAACTGGAGGACCCAGGGCCCCCACACATTAAAGAGGAACAGGAGGAACTCGGGATCAGTCAGGAAGGAGTGCAGCTTCAAGCGCTGGAGGAGGCTGGTATCAAGTTCCCATTTGCTCAGTTCTCAAAGTCCACTAAAAAAAAAAAACATTTGAAAACAGAAAGAGATGGAGAGGAAGACGGATCCAGATCAGATCCAGATAGTCCTTTACAACCGACTGCTGATGAGACTTCCCAATCCTCTGAATGTGAGACTGATAACAGTGATGATTGGAAGGAGACTCAGGAACCTCTGTCACATTTAAACCCTTTGCAAAACAATGAAGTCCTTGAAAGTGACGTGGACTGTAATACTGGAAAAACATCAATAAGCTCCTCTGGAAGCTTTGGCCACAAAAGACATCCGAAAAGACACTCTGGAGTCAAAACAGGAGAGAAACTATTCAGTTGTTCAGTTTGTGGTAAAACATTCAGACGAGCACAGAGTCTGAAACGACACTCAACTGTCCACACTGGAGAGAAACTATTCAGTTGTTCAGTTTGTGGTAAAACATTCAGACGAGCACAGAGTCTGAAACGACACTCAACTGTCCACACTGGAGAGAAACTATTCAGTTGTTCAGTTTGTGGTAAAACATTCAGACAAGCGCCGAGTCTGAAAGAACACTCAACTGTCCACACTGGAGAGAAACTATTCAGTTGTTCAGTTTGTGGTAAAACATTCAGACTAGCGCACACAATGAAACTACACTCAACTGTCCACACTGGAGAGAAACTATTCAGTTGTTCAGTTTGTGGTAAAACATTCAGACTAGCGCACACTCTGAAAGAACACTCAACTGTCCACACTGGAGAGAAACTATTCAGTTGTTCAGTTTGTGGTAAAACATTCAGACAAGCGCAGAGTCTGAAAGAACACTCAACTGTCCACACTGGAGAGAAACTATTCAGTTGTTCAGTTTGTGGTAAAACATTCAGACTAGCGCACAATCTGAAAGAACACTCAACTGTCCACACTGGAGAGAAACTATTCAGTTGTTCAGTTTGTGGTAAAACATTCAGACAAGCGCCGAGTCTGAAACTACACTCAACTGTCCACACTGGAGAGAAACTATTCAGTTGTTCAGTTTGTGGTAAAACATTCAGACTAGCACGCAATCTGAAACGACACTCAACTGTCCACACTGGAGAGAAACTATTCAGTTGTTCAGTTTGTGGTAAAACATTCAGACAAGCACGCAGTCTGAAACTACACTCAACTGTCCACACTGGAAAAACAAATTAGTGGAATATTTTTCTTGAAAAAATTCTCTCTTCTCTGTGATTTAAGAAAATCACTATTGCATTGATAAGATCATCAGAAATAAATGAGACATGGTTAATTACTTAAAAACCGGAGGGTTGAATAAATAAGTTAATTCAGCTACGTTGTTGTTCATGATAAGGTTGAAGAAGTTTTCTCTGCAAGTCTTGACCCTATATGAGTGAACACTGAGTGTTTTATGAGTTCACAGTCTGTGACATCACAGTCGAGGGTTACGCAGGTGTGTGTGTGTCTGTCGATATTTAAAAAATTAACTGAACTGAATATGTGATCATTTGACCTGAAGCACTCCTGGGCCCTGTTTCTCGTACCTAGCTAACGTAGTTAGCTGGATCATTTTCAGGATGAGATCACAAGTGAGGCTTTTCGCTTCAACAAAGCAAGTTTGGAACTAGAACGGGCACTCGGTAGAGCGCATACCTTCACATATCACAATATTGGGCATTGAATTATGTACATTTTGGCATTAGTTGCATGCCAATTGGATAAAAATTGACCGCTATGGTAAAAAGAAGATCTTGACCTTTGACCCGATCGATCCCAAAATCTAATCAAATGGTCCCCGGATAATAACCAATCATCCCACCAAATTTCATGCGATTCGGTTTCATACTTTCTGAGTTATGCGAGTAACACGCATACAAATAAATTATTCAACATTTGGAAAATACAGCATCAGTATACTGTTATACTGATGCTGTATTTTCCGACTGTGCCAGAGAGGGTTACTATGACAACAAGCTTGTAATTGAAGTGTCACAGTGTAGAACAACACACCCTGTTCTTACTCCCTTCACCGCTGTCTGATCCAGAACTCTGGATACATGCATGACGACAGCATTCAGATCATAAACATAACACTTTGAAGCCATTAAATATTATACATACTGTATGTATTAATATTTAATGTGTTCTGGGCACGTGTGTCAAACCAGTTTCTTCCTCCATAGTGTTGTAGTATATTTTTCATTACATAGTATTTCAAGATCTCTAAACTGGCGGTCCACATGTGGTACGCTTTACCTTCGCATTGAAAATGCGAAAGGTTATGTTTTGATTGCTGTGTATTTATTTTTATGCGTGTGTGTGTGTTATTCGCATAACTCAAAAAGTATTAAACCAAATCGCATGAAATTTGGTGGGATGATTGGTTATTATACAGGGAACATTTGATTAGATTTTCGGATCGATCGTGTCAAAGTCAAGGTCATGAAAAAGTCAATCTTCTTTTTACCATAGCGCAGTCAATTTCTATCCAATTGGCATGCAACTAATGCCAAAATGTGGCTGCAGCGAAGGTATGCGCTCTACCGAGTGCCCGTTCTAGTTATTAATTAATTCATATTATTAATTATTGGCTCACATTGAGATGAAACTGAAAATGTGTTGGGTGAAGCCGGATGTGTGAAACTCTTAAGCATAACTGATTAAATATTCACAGATGCCTGGCTTCATTTTTATAGTTGATTTCTAGAGGAGAAAAGACAACAAGTTGTATCTTTAACATATAGTGTTGGTTTCCTATCTATTTCCATAATTAGTTGGAATGCTTCAGCAGTCAAACTATTGTTCTTGTCTTCTTTATTAAACTTTTTATTATTCTATTTCTTCCGTACCCTATAGAGGGGAAAGACTTCATATTTCAAATGTTTCACATTTTTATATCTTTAAATACTTTAATGCTATTTTTGGTTCATCAGATCCTATGGAGAAAACTTTAAAAAGCTTACAGTATCTTCATATTTTCAGAAAATTCAGCTATTTAATTTTTTTAATGTTCACATAGATTTCCCCTATTGTATATTTTCAAATATTTTTTATCTTTTTCACATTTTTAAATGATTAATTATTTTTATGGAATAAAAAATGAATGGGATCCAATGGTGGAAATCTTCAAATCCGCTTACACTTTTTAAACTTTAAAAGCTTACAATATCGGCATACATTCAGCTAAAGCAGTGGTCGCCAACCCGTCGATCTCGGAGACGTTCCCTGTCGATCTCCAAAATGAAATGAAAATAAATTCAGAAACACACTGTTCCTTGTTTTCGAACATTTTCTGAAGTGTCTTCTGAAATGTTTTCTTTCTGACTGGAAGATTGACGTCAGAAAACATCTCCGCCTGATTCATGAACGCCTGAAAACGGGTTCGCTTACACAGCCGTGTTGTCAGCTGTGCTCCTGAAAGAGGGGAACATACCACTGCAGGTGGGGCGCAGGGGGAAATGGAGAAACACCTTTATTGATAACTTCACATATGACACAAGCTCAAAGTACACCGACATAAAACTAAGTCATCAATAAATATGTTGAAATGCCTGTACCTTCGTGTACATGTTTACGTTACGGCATTAACAGGTTACGCCTGCGCATGCGCGACAGCCGAGATTCTTGGCGACTTGCCAGGTCTTACCTCCGTGAGTTCGGCTTTTCTGCTGTTGTCCTTCAAAACAAAAGCTCAACATTGAGCTTTTTTTTCTTGTCTGATAGAGCAATCTGGTTTACTTGAAAGTGATTGCAATTGCATTTATTCTATTATTTGAAATGGGACAGATGCAGGAGTCACAAATGGTGATTCTCATATTTATTATTATGAAAATTATTTAAATTTGAGGATGTCTGTTGAGTTGATGTGAATGTAATCACCAACGGTCTGAGTTCAGAACCAGTCCCAGATGAGAAAACTTTCATGAATACCAATTTTGCCCCGAAAAACTCGTCAGTGGAGTTGAGAAAATCACCAAATCAAAGACCAGGAGCTGGATTACTGACAGCAGCTCACAGACGGCCTCAGACTGTCTGTCTGTGATTATGAACTAACTACAAGCTCACAGACAGAGTTCAGTTACAGCCGTCACACTGACTGGAGTCACATGGCTTGATGGCATTGTGATGAGAGCTGAACTTACATGAGTTGCACTGACTGATCATGTTGTCAGTGTTGTGTTGTAATTGGATTGGATTCCATTTATTGTCATTGCTAGAGTACAGGTACAGAGGCAACGAAATGTAAATAAATACAACATTTATATTGGTAGTTCATCCAGCTGCTCATTGAAATGTGTTTTTTCTTGTTCATGTGTACGGTTAACAAATATCTTACTTGTTATATTACACTTAAATTCTGTGTACCTGGTCACATCAATTTGAACGCTGGACCAAAATGACAATTAGGCCAAATAAAAAGTCGTAAGTCCAGTCTGGACAGTCGTTTTCTCTCAACGCCTCAATAGGTAGATCTTGCCGGTCATGAAGGCGGAGGTCAGGGATCTTGGGCTCAAAAAGGTTGGTGACCACTGAGCTAAAGAAACAATTCCACCTTTAAAATGTTGACCAAATTGTTAGCTATAACTTTATTATTCAGCTTTTTTTGATAGCTCTTATCGTTATTTAACTGTCCCCGTTTTAGTTTTATGTGTTTTTCCGCTCCTCCTGGAGTTTTCAATGGGTGTGTGTGGGGAAGTCTAGAGCTGTGACACATACTGTGAGTTTATCTTTATGATACACCTTTAGGTCGTTTAATCACATCCCAGAAAAGAGATAACATTACTCCTTCATGAGCTGCTCTGCACTGGCTCTCCGTTAAATAAAGTTAGTGTCCTAACTTACAAAGTCTTATTAAATCTTATAGTTAGAGCTGAATCAGGTTCACCTGGTCCAGCCCCTAGAGATGCAGCTATAGGCTTAGAGGCTGCTGGGGGACGCTTAGGATACACTGAGCACCTACCTCCTCTTCTCTCTCTCCTTATGGATGAATGTTCATCTCTCCATCACAGAATCAGTAACTTCTTTTAAATCACTTCTTAAAACCCATTTTTATAGAGCAGCTTTTGAGTGATCCATTTAATTTTTAATTTTTAATATACTTGTAAATGTAATATTGGTTTCTTGCTGTTCCAATTGTTTGGCTTTGACTCTTTGTGGAGCACATTGTAAACATTGTTTCTAAAGGTGCTATATAAATAAAGTTATTATCACACATTACTAACTCTGCTTCCTCCCCAGAGTAGTTGTGACTTCACGTCTCATAGGGTCCATTGGACCTGGCTGTGTCTGATGCCTCCTGCCATGGCCCTGGTGATGAGGCCCCCATTGAATGTGTTGTAACTCTGTAATGACTCCTTCTGGTCACATGACATCTTTTGCTTCTGTCCATCCTGGAGAGGGATCCTCCTGTTGCTTTACTTTTTTTCTGTGAAAGGTTTTTTCTATTTCTTGGGAGTTTTTCCTGATCCGATGTGAGGTCAAAGGTCAGGGATGTCGTATGTGTACATAAAGCCCTCTGAGGCAAATTCGAAAATTGTGATATTGGGCTATACAGAATAAATTGAATTGAATAGATTAAGGAACATGTCAGAAAAGAAACTGATGATGGTAGAGTAATACAGTAAGAACAGGAAGCACTAGGCTTTGAATGAAAATAAAACAAATGCATCTTTATTTTTCAATTGTCATATTTGAATATCACTAGATAATTATGACATTCATTATTCGTATTTATTTAAATATACGATTTACAGTTTTCTTTCTATTGCGAACATGCAATCAGTCCAAACTATTGTTTTGGTGGTTTCAGTGAGTTTTGAGGACATGAAATCATATATAAGTCAAACATTAAAATGGACAATTTTAAACATTTACTATCTATGAAAATGTCTAATTGATACACAGGACATTGTTTACATTTCAGATATGTTAACACACTGTCATCATTTCCAACTTGGAATTATACAGGACTTCTAACTACACAGGACAATTTTTAAACCTTCCGGTCCAGAAATGGTCTAATCTTCATAGGAATGGTTAAACGATCCAGACAAAATGTCATTGTTTATATATGTCAAATTTTTTTAAATTTTTTCAGGATGTTTTGGCTTTTCCACCAAAAATTTTAAACCTTAATTTAAACCCCAAAAAAATTTTTTACCTAATCATCAGAATGTAACCCAAAAGAGTCAATAAGCCCCCGGTAATTTACTTACCCTTTATTTTCCAATGGTGGTCCCCAATGAAAAAATTTTCTTGTTTTTCTTTTTTTCAAATTTTTACACCCATTTTGGCATTTTTCCCCTTTAAAAAACTGTCACAAAATTTTAACAAAACCCCTTTTCCCCCAGTTAAAAATTTTAAATGGTTAAAAGAAATTTGGGCATAGCCCCGGAGCTTTAAATTCTGACAAATTCAAAAAATTTTATATTGGGCTAAGAATAAATTAAATTAAAAGTTAAAACATGCAAAAAGAAACTATGTTTGGGGGAAAAAAGAACAAAGATAATTAAAGAAAATTAAAAAAAAGACATTTTCAATTAAAGGGAAAATTTCCAAAAATTTTAATTACAAAAAATTACACCAAAGAATCATCCAAAATTTTTTTTTTCAAAGAGGGAATGGCTAACCCAGGGAAAGGTTAACCACCCCAGGACATGGCTAAACCCACACCGGACATGGGCTAACTACACCAGGACATGGTCTAACTTCACCCCGGACATG